>NC_088928.1:41192500-41340000 GCF_038396675.1 Hydra vulgaris
AAGACCTATCTACTTACTCCACCTTGTATTTACAAATATTTAAATTATCTCATTATCAAAAAAACTGTGCAGATATTATTGGAACTTTAACTAACATTTTTGATGAAAACTTAAAAACTATAATTAATTTGAGTCATGTTCATATCATATTTTCACAAATAAGCATCGTTATCTTTTATTTTAATGTTTCAACATTCAAATAAATTATAAACAATGCATAATAGTGAAAGTATCAAAGTTCATTTAAATACAATTATTTTGCAGTATTCCCTTATGGGGACATTAGGCAGATAAGGGTTAAAAGGAACAACAATTACCTTCCCACAACCATCCTCACTACAATCATAGCCACGATGTGTTGTCATATGACTTGATAAGCGTTCAGCTCGATTAAATTTTTTGTTACATATCCGGCATTTGTACACTGCTTCATTTTCACTAGAAGCTTCCGCTGGAAAAATATTTTTTTAAACCTGTTTTAAGATGTTTTTATTATTTCAAAACAATAAGAAAGTTCTATCATATGAAAAAAAATACTTGATTTAGTAGATTTCTTTAGTCCACCACATTTCTTCCAGTACACCCAACATTCCTTGCATAAATAGAGCTTGCATTGTGAAGATGATTGACCCCAAGGATACCACAAAACAGACTCCTTAGCTGAATGCAATTTAAATAATTTAACTACTTATTTCCTACTTAAAATATTATTATATTATTTGAAATATTATTCTGTTCAAACCCACTCAAATGATTTGGACAGATAAATATATAAATATAATATTCAACAATTATAATGATTAATTGATGTCTATGTAATCTGAATTATGAACTTAATTCAGATTAAAATGTAAAGCTTATAAACAATATTTTGAAACTATAATCATTTTAATTTTTTCTAATTAAATGATGATAAAAGTAATTTTCTAAACACCTACTGAAACAGCTTTCACACATGTAGCTTGGTGTCACTAAAGCTCCCACAGAGTTAACTTGATACTGTGACGATGCTTGTATTGCCAAAGTCAAATTAATAGCGGTATTGCTGCTTGGTATAAATATTTGAGTTACTTTACTATCACCTTCTTGAGCTTTTAGACGTTTCTGTTGGACATATTTATCAGTAGTTTTCCACATGTAATAATATTCAACTATATTTGAAATACTTTTCCATGGTAACTGAAAATAGAAAACATTCTGTAACATCAAAAAACTGTTTATTAAATTTTACAGATAATACATCTTAAACAAAAGATATACTTACATATTCTTGTTGTATTTCTATAAACTCTTTTCCATGTTTTCTTATACCTTCTTCAAATAGAGCAGCTTCTCCTAATAATTTAAAAAATTGAGGACTTTATAGACAAAAAGCTAAAATAATAAAAAATGTAAATAATTAAAAGTAAAATAAAAAAAGGCAAATAATTAAAAAGTCAAGCACTTTACAGACAAAAAGAAAAATGCCAACCTGATGACCATTCCTCCATTTCATCTCTACATAAAATAGGTCCACCATCAGGTATTAATGCTGATACTGCTTTGCCAATATCATAATCATTCTTATGAAGCATTAGTAATGCACTTAACTAAACATAAAATAAAAAAATTGATAAATAGAAAACATAAAATAAAAAAATTGATAAATAGAAATCAGGTATTAACTCAAATAGTCTACTAGCTTTATAAAATGACACGATGTGCATTACAAAGTGATAAAATTCTTATTTTTAAAGAATTAAGAAAAAAAAACAATTTTATTTTATCAAATTTATTGAATTAATTTTTCTCAATAATTTAGCAACTGTTTATATAAAAAATAATAACATAAAACGTAATTGGTTTTTATTTTCTATACATAAAATCTTTTTTTTTCTGAATGAGAAAAAACTATTTATATATAGAAAGTTTTTGTTTAATATATTTACAATAAAATTAGTCAATAACTGTTTTTTATAGGTCTAAAAGGCAGTGACAACAAAAAAAAATTGCAAATTTAACTAGTTAAAAAGTATAGTAATAGAATAATACAAACTAACCACCTGAAAAAGCAACTTTGGCTTATCTCGTTCATAATAAAAAAGATAGAAAAAAGTAACTAGGGACACAGGCTATTGCAACAACTACAGGAGTCATAAACATTTAGCAAATAGCACATATCCCTCACACTACAAATCCATGTAATCAACAAAATTGAAGGAATGTATACTGAATTTGTTTATTGAAAAAAAAATCAAGACATTGCACTTGAGGATGCTTTAAGCTTTGTCAATATCCAAGAAGATAAAATGAACATATAATGGGTTCCTAATATTATCAACAACAAAATGTTGGGTCTCAAATGAAGCAAAATTATATAATGATTTTAAAAATGAAAATTGTATTATAAGAAACTAATTGAAAAAAAATTATTTTCAAAAAAAAATTGGTAAAAATATACCTTTTTTTATCGTTTGGTCAATTAACTTCATTTTTTATGCTATTAAACTTAACATATTTATTATTATATAATATAGAATAGAAATGACACTGTAACTAATATGAGTTGAAACTGAAATTACAAAGAATTTCATTCTTTAACAGCCAAAAAGTTTATCAACAATTAAAACATACAAGATTTAAGATTTGAAGATTAAAATTTGAAATGGTTATCAATGTGGTTCTTAAATTGATCTACGTTTATTGACTTAATAATTTCTTGCATTAGTACATTCCAGTCATTTACAACTCTATTAGTGAAATTTTTTTGTCTGATTGTATTAAACTTGCAGTTATTATGTGTTTTTATTGACTCTTTGTGTATTTTTAATTTATGGCTTCTTGTTCAGCCATTAGTATTAAAATATTCAATTGGGTTATGCACATTTTGTCAATTTGAACATTTGGATTAAATCACCAATTCAAAAATGAAATTTTAGTTTTAAATTTCTTTCTTCATGATCGTAATTAACTAGACATGATATTTTGGTTGATTTAATTTGAACTGGGGGTTTCAAATAACTGCTCCATACTCAAGATGGGGACGAACTAATCACTTGTATAATAAGCTAATAATACTTTTATCTATACATGTTTAATTCTTACATACATGTTTAGTTACATGTTTAAATACATGTTTAAATACATGCTTAATTCTTCCCATTTGTTTATTTGCTTTATTAATTGCATAGCATATATGGTGGCTCCAATTAATATCAACAAATATTGCCATACTTAAAATATGTTGGCTAAAATTTTAATATATTTCAAAGATTTACACAGAACTTCATTAAACATTTACTTACGAGTGTTATGTCTCTAGAAGCTGCTGCTGCAGTTAAATGAAGGCTTGGCTCCTTTACAGAACTGCCAGAATCCAAAGCTCTTGCAAATGTTCCTATTGATCTAGAGTCAAAAAGTAAGAGCTTTATTTATTAGATTTAAAATTTACAAATATGCAAAAATTATTTTCCTCTAAAATAAAGGATATCATACATTAGTGTAATATAATGTTTATATCTAGTCAGTTTTTAAACTACTAAATCATTTTATGTCTTATTTATAAAAGAAAACATGAACTTTATAAATAAGAAATTTAAAGAGTTAACCGTTTCTATTGCTTAGGGGTCATCCATGAAGTTTGTATGCCAAAAATTTAGATTTTTGGCATACAAACTTCATGTTTGTTGCCATGCGTACTATAAATCCCCATCCCTAAAAAGTACTTATGCTTTTGAAATATCTCCTCCTTTTATGAATTAATAATAAAGTTTTAATTATTAATTAAAGTTATAAAAATTGTATAGATTAAATACTTTTCAAATTAGAGTGTACATACTTTTAAAATTGATGATCCTGCACCGACCCACCACCATATCCAGTGCTAAAACCAAAGCTTTTGGTTTTAGCACCAGATCCCAACTTTAAAGACTTATACGTTTTCAAAAAATATATATATACAGTGCTCAAAAAGAGGCGGGATGCCATCCTGTTACCTTTTTATAAAGAATAAACCATCCAGCCACCTTTTTATAAATCTCTATATATAACAATGATTAGACGGGATGGTGTTTTTAATTTACTGAATACCATCCCATTACTTTTTTTCTTCTTTTCTAGCACTGTGTGTATATGTATGTATGTATGTATGTATGTATGTATGTATGTATGTATGTATGTATATATATATATATACATATATATATATATATATATATATATATATATATATATATATATATATATATATATATATATATATATATATATATATATATATATATATACACATAATATATTAGGGGCTATTCTAGACCATATTCAACAGTGCGAAAGTATTTGGGCGCTGCCCAAATTCAGAAATTTATATTTTGTAAATTTTAACAAAACTTTTTTAATAGTTCTTGACAACAGGACCTTATGATCTTCTACAAATCCCTGTGTTCTTTTATTTTTTAATAACAATCATTATTTATATATATATATGTGTGTGTGTGTGTGTGTGTGTATATATGTATATATATATATGTGTGTGTGTATATATATGTATATATATATGTGTGTGTGTATATATATATATATATATATATATATATATATATATATATATATATATATATATATATATATATATATATATATATATATATATATATATATATATATATATATTAAAAAATAAAAGAACACAGGGATTTTTAGAAGATCATAAGGTCCTGCTGTCAAGAACTATTAAAAAAGTTTTGTTAAAACTTACAAGATATTTACGAAAAAAATATTAAGACAAATAATAACAAAATAAGAAACCATCTTTAAGAGTATATATACTTGAAGATAAATGAAAAGTAAAATAAAACGTAAAATTGTATCTATTATATAAATAGATTACTGTTGTTAATGATAAATATATAAATTTTATAAATTCTTGTATAAATAGAAAGTAAAAAAGAGTGTTACTAAAAAATATTAAAAGTATATTATTAAATCATCAATTATAAGAATGAGTTCTTTAGGTTTTTATTTAAAAGAAAAGTGATGAATAAAATAACCAGTAAAATTTTTCAAAACTATTTCATTAAAACTATTTTATTCCATTAAAATGGTCTGCAAATATCAATGCAAAATTTGCAAAAATGGGCTGCTTAATAAAATTATCATTGTGTAAAATGTATTTATTTTTATCATTTAATGAATACAAATTTAGGGAAAAAAATAGAGATGAATTGGTTTTACATTTAAACGATAAACAATGTTTTAATGAAAGAGTAAATTTATCATATTGCTTATTATATTATATTATAAATCAGTGAAAAAACAAAACAATAAATTTACTACTGCAAAAATAACAGTCAAAAGTAACATATTTTAAACTATTGTTTGTTTAAACACCAAGCAATTTAACAATTATAAATAAAAAAAAGTTATAGGAAAAAATTATTATCATTAAAGGTCTGAAAAAATTTGCACGGTAATTTAAAAATCAAACATTAAAAAATTATACTAAAGTTTTTTGTGCATAGTATGAAATATTAAAATGGATTTTTGTTTAGGGAGAAACTTTGAGGAATTATTTAAAAATTTAAACATTTTAAATTAGAAGTTAATTGTTAATAAAAAAGATATTTTAAAATAAATCATTAGAGTTTTTTTGTTTTGTTTTAAAATAAATATAAAAAGTTTAAACTAGTTTTTATATAATTTTAAATTTCTCTGTCTTTAATTTAAACTTTTGTCTTTTAATTTTAATTTTGTATCTGCTAACGAGCATTTAATTTGTAAGAAAATATTGAATAAGATTTAAATAAGAAATAAAAGTATTTAATACCTTATTTTGGGATTTCTTTTATTTAAAAGATTTGATCATCGCTAAATTTCTTTAGACTATTGTGTTGTGTGGTTGTTTTTTAATATTACATCATATTGTATGCTTTAATTTCTAGTTTTATCTGATGATTTATAAAATGAATTACAATATTTAAGTTTATATCATAATTTTTAATAATAATAATAATATGGTTTTGAAAAATAAGATTTAATATCATAATTCAAGATCACTATAAATATTTTTTACTGAATAACAGCTAGAGAGTTTTTTGAGTAATAAAAACAGAGTTTATCGTTTTTAAAAAGCTAAAAATTCAAAGATATTCCAGATATTGCAATTCGCCATCACTTAATTCAAGCCCTGATATATATATTATAATAATAATATATATATCAACCCTCGGAATTAGGAAAAATGAGGTCGGCAATAATTTGCTGACCTCAACCTTTTTGAAGTCGGCATCAGGTCAGCAAAAATTAATTGATACAAAGTCTCACCATAAAATATAGAAAGGAGGTCGGCAATTTTTTGCCCACCTTAAACACTTTCAGGTCAGCATTGCCGAATGCCGACCCTAATTCTGAGGGGTGATATATATATATATAATACATATATATTAGACCAGTTCAAAAAAAATATTTTTTAATAATTAAGTGGCTAGATGTTTCAATGTTGTTAATTGATGAAAAAAAGTAAATCATTTAAGTTTCAAAGCATTATTCCAATATTTAGTAACAGCTTAATTAAGTTTACTTTTAAATGGGGTCCTAAAATTTAAAAAAAAAAGTTCAACCTGGTACTCAAAAGAAGCAAAATAATATATAAATTTCAAAAATAATAATTGTTTCGTAAAAAATAAATTAAAAATTTTTTATTTTTATTAAAAACTTAAAAAAATGTACTTTTTTTATTTCTAGTTAAAAAACCATAGTTTTTGTGCAATTAAATCTAAAATAATAATTGTAGTATGAAATAATCTTTTTTTTTTGAAATTTTTATATAATTTCACTACTTTTAAAACCCAACATGACATACTTTTGAAAAAACTTCTTTTTTAAAAATAATAGGGACCTGTTAAAAAGTAAAGTTAATTGAGCTATCCCTAAAACACATTATTTAAGTTTGCAATTTTGAACTAATTTTCCTGATCACAAACCATATCAAATTAAAGGGTAGCCCAAATGAAGTTCAAAAATTATTTTTTTTTATATACAATTTTGAAATGGTCTAATATATATAATAACTTATATATATATATGATATATATATATACATGTATACATATATATATATATATATATATATATATATATATATATATATATATATATATATATATATGTATGTATGTATGTATGTATGTATATATATATATATATATATATATATATATATATATATATATATATATATATATAAATAGTAAATTTAATTTATTTAAATATACGCAAATTTTTTATTAGATTTTTTTTTAATTTTTAAGTTTATTGTAAATATCTCTTTTATTTAAAAGGTGCCTTAAAGCAACGTGAAAAATTATTAAGCTTTAGTGAAAGTTTAATGGACAGAATTGCTCATATTTAAATCGAAATGAAAATTAAAATAATAGTAAATTATCTTCTTAAACTCTTATGTTTTGTATTTAAACAGTTATTATCTCTATAATATATTATATAATATAATAATTTTTACAATAACTTATTGACTACAAGATGAATAATAGACAAACAACACGTAAGCGTTTAATAAGCATAACTAATAGTTTAATTTTGCTAATACTATGTTTTTTATAATTATAGATTAAAAATTGTTTGAAGTATTTTAATTATCTACTAAAATTAAATTGTTAAAATAAAGTTACTTAATGTTTAAAATACTTTAAACAATTTTTTAGTAATTACAATTATTATAATATTTGCAACTTAGAAGTTTATTAAAATATTAAATAAAATAGCTTCTCTTAGTGTAATTAAAATATGTCCACTTCTAAATATACATACTTAATTGGTTTGACAATGACATGCATAATTCTTGCAACAAGTGAAAATGAAAACAAAATAAAATAAACTAAAAAAAAATTAAAAAAACCTTGCAACAACCAAGTACTGATCTACTTGTTTATCAGTAAGTGGATTATCAGGTGTCCATTGCATTGTTTCAAGTTCTGATAAATCACGATCATCTTCAAATGATGGGCTACTTCTGTTTCTATCTGAATAAGGAATTCAGAAAAAAAAACTTAATGTTGATTAAAATTAATCTTAATCGAAATTCAGACAATTAAGATAAAAAATTATAGATTTTTAAAATTAAAAGTATTATATTATTTTACATTAGAGTGGGGTGAAAATTACTATTTTGAAAAATTTCTCCTTACACTCCCTAGATTTGATCTATATATTAACACTGGATTTAAAAATTTGTTAAAAATTTTTTTTTTAGTGGTCTCTGATCTTTTAATATTTAATGGGTTCCTAATATTATATGTAAAAAATTTCTTTAAAAGTATGTCAACCTTGTGGTCAAAAGAAGCAAAATTTTAAAGGGGTTCCAAACTTCCAAGGCATGTTGTGTTCATATTAAAGAAAATGATAGAATTAATGTTTTGGTGAAAGAATAAATGCATACCAAGAAAAAGTAACTTTTTTATCTTAGTTGAAGCTCACCTTCTCCATTTTGTTGAAGGCCAAAAAGTCAGCATAATATACGCCGCAATCTACAGACTTGATAATTTATTCAAGCGCGTTTTATTCCTAAAGGTTTCAGTACATGACGTCATTGACTTTTTTGTTTAAGTAAAAGATCGATTATGTAAACAAACAAAAAAGTCAATAACATCATGTACTAAAACTCTTAAGAATAAAACGCGCTTGAATAAATTATCAAGTCTGTAGATTGCAGCGTATATTATGCTGACTTTTTGGCATGCAACAAAATGGAGAAGACAAGCTTCGACTAAAATATAATAAAAAATTTTAAAAAATAAAAAATTTGCAATTTAAAATCATAATTAAACTTGCTTTCAGAATAATCAATAAAGTAGTTAATGAAAAAAAATTTTTTCCTTAAATAGCCTGACAAAGTTATTTCTTAAAAATATTTTTTTTTTCCGGATACTTATCTCTCTGACTGCATATATACTGGTGAGACCAAAGAGATAGAAAAAAGGAAAGTGAACCAGTTCAGGAACTACTAAATATTTTTTATCTAAAATTCAATAAAACTGGGACGTGGGTATCAGTTCTCACTCAGGATAACCTCAATAAAAACTTCAATATAACTTAGCGACCTTATTTATTTTTATTTTTTTGCAAAAACTCACTTCAACGTGTCATATAATTAATTTACAATTATATGACATATAAAAATGTCATATAATTGTAAAATGAAACTAAAAAAATTTGCATAATTATATACATTAAATTAATTTTAGTTCCCTAAATTTTACTAATTCCTTTTTTTCTCTTATTTTTGGTTTTTAAGTTGCTAACTTAACAGTCTTGGTCACAGTATTGTCAACGGTAAGGGTCTCAAGATTGTTAAGATTTCTTGACACACTGAATGAGCATTTAAAAAAAAAGCTCATACCATCTTCTCTACTAATGCCTGGCGAAAAGCAATTATCAAACGTCTTGATTCTAAACTCAGCATTCTAACCATTTTGTTAGATGTATTAAATATTTAACTTTTTTTCTTGAAGAATAAGATCTTGCAACTTATGTCATTGAGTTTTTACATAATATAAATACTAATACAATTATCACAGGTTTTGAATCTGAATTACAGCCTAACAGTCAAGAAAAAAGATCAAAACTAAAGATTAACTTTAGGCAGTGTTAGGATTTTTGAGATTTATTATATATCATCTTTTAAAAATATATACCAACTGTTAAAAAAAAAAATGAGAATAATTTCAACTTTCCTCTATTAGTGAACATAAATTCATTATGTTATCCTATTTAAACTAATTAAAAGAGAAAAAATATTACCTTTTTTAATTAGTGGAAAAGAAGTAAAAAAGTCTGCTTGGTACTCTTCACCAACACCAATCTCCCCTCGATCAGCTAACAATGTCTTTTGCTGTGGATCATATACAAGTAAATAATAAAACCAGTCATCCTCATACAAATAATCAATCAATTTTTCTACTTCTGAATAGAGTGTCACAGAGCATTTCCCTCTGAAAAGAACATAAGCCATACTTCTTTTAAAAGCTATTATATATTTTTAAAAATATTAAAAACAATAAGATACAAGTTATTAAAAACTTTTAATATAAAAACAATTTGAGGTCTGACTACTTACATCACAATAAGAACTTATAATTTAAAGTAAATACAATTTCTACAAAATTTATTCCTAAATATTGCCTTTTTGGGTTTGTGCTTATAATATTTAGTTGTTATGAAGAAAAAATTAAACCTGATAGTGTTTGCATTTATAATTTCTAGCTGTCGCGAAAGAAAAACTTCTCTGTGCTTCAGCTGATGGTGCTGCTCATCAGATAAATTATTTGTCCCAACATCAATTTCATTTTCTTCTTCTGCAGACACTTAACATTAATAGATTGAAGTTAATTTTTTGTTCACATAAAATTAATTAAAGACATTTTCATATGATTTACATACATGCATGTTTATCAGCCTGGGTAGCTAAAGCATTTGACAAATCACGCCTGCGATAAAAACAAGATACTTTAGCTTCTACTTGTCCATTGGTTGTCTACACAATAGAAAATAAAAAATAACCTTGTTAAAAAATCTGTGTAACTATGTCATAAATAAGCTATAAAGAATACCTACAATCAATTGTTTTTTAAATAATTATGCAACTTATTAACTTTGGCAAACAAATAGTTGCCATAATTAATAAGTTGCATAATTATTTTTTTCTTTTATTGTAATATTTAGTTTACATGATTAATTTTCATTTTAATGCAAAAATCATGTTTAACTGATCCACCTAAAAATTACAGGCAAACTTTTAGTCAAAAAACCTAACAATTAGATTCCAATACTCCAATACTTTAAAGTTATTTGCAATTTTAAACAGCAACACTTGATGCAGCAATGTAATGTTACAATTGTCTGGTTGTATGGAAAAACTAGCTCTTTCAAAGGAGAACTGAAATTCATATAAAAGACACAGTCAGTCAGCAGGGAAGGGCATGGTACTAAACAATTATTATTTACAAGACAATATTTACAAATGAATTTTTTTAAATTAATCTGCAAGAACTTTTGTGATTATTTTAACAAAACTTTTAAAAAACATAAGTAATTATACACTATATTGCCATAAACTTTTATTTAACATAATAAAAAAAGCCAACTGGATTAAAATTACACACACAGGTTATTCAAAATGAGACAAAATGTTTAGCATTAGTGTGGCACTTGGCAATGTTCTTTAATTTTAAAATAAGAAGTTACTGTACAATGAGTAAAATTAAAATTTTTTTTTATTAGTTTAAACTCAAAATCAAACATAAAGCACAGAATAATAAAATACTTATCTCTTTAAAACAGAAAGCTGGCATAATTATGATTTAAACAACAAAAAGTGTAATTTTATTGAATGATCTGTTAACGATAACATGCAATCCAGTACAACATGACCTACATCTTGTAGAACTTTCTTTTCGAGGCAAAGACTAGGAAATTTAACTTTGACTTAAAATACTCTCCTGTCTTGAGGATCTCGGTTAAGTAGAAGTTAGAGGCAGCATCTCAATAAATATTTATCTTGAGCAAGTGTAAACTGCATCCACCCAGCCTGCATTTTTTAAATAACTTTTGAACATTGAAAAGAAACTTTTATAATTTAAATGTTTGCTGGGCAGCTACTGTCTTGGCAAAGACTTTAGAGTATGCAAATATCAACCAGCATTGCAGCCGCTCTTTATTTTTATTACTATTTTTTTTATTCATTTATTTAACCACAAAATTGAAAAAATTACAAAGTTATTTATAATTTTACAAAATTAGGTTCGGTGTTACTCGTTTAGTTAAAAACTAGTCATTGGAGTGACACCTTAATAAAATAAATTAAAGCATAAAAAAAGCAATATAAATAGCGACCAAAATAAAATAAAACAAAATAAACAGAAGAACAATATTATTTAAAAAAGTAAGACAAATAACACAAAAAAGGGAAAAAGTGAATAAACGTACATGAGAGATAAGATATTTAATAGACTGATGAAGAAATAAACCTGTGCTACATTACAATTTCAGGCCTAAGATAATAAGTCTCTACTCATAGGATAACTATTGCTTTTTTGATAATAGCTACGCAACTCTTGTAACTTTTCCTAATCATCATACAGCTTTAAAACTCTGTTTATTGGTTCTAAAACCAACAAGTGTAAAATATCAGAGTATTAAGATTACCATGTTGTGCATGGATGGTGCTCCTTTTAATGCTTTTAGTATACATCTTTAAGGAGAAATCATATGTAACCTTTTAAAAATTAATTTAGGTAGATTATTGAGAATAATGCAACTTCATAGTTTTTATAATTATATAATGCAATAAGCCAAATAAAAGCCAAGCCCTGTTTTAGTCTGTTAGCAAGTTGAAAATAATTTAAAAATATATTTTTTTAAATATTTGGGATGTTTTAAGAAGTAGAAAAGTCACATAAAAACAATTTTCTAAAAGACCAGACATTTTTTCCAAAATTTTCATGCTATTCTTATTCTGGTTTTTATGCACAACAAAAATATCAAGAGAAATACCACCCATGCATTAAATGGCACTATTAATATTCAAATATTTTACAGCTGTTGATAAATCCAGTCTTTATAAACCTTTAAGACCTGACAAATTTAAAAGCAACAATACTTTTAAATTTATCACAATTAATCAGATTACATGTTAAGGTTCACACCCTATTTCATTTAATATACTCTATATAATTTACATATTTCATTTAAATATACAGCTAGTGCAAACCTTTCTAAAGATGCAACTTGGCCTGAACAACTGTCTAGACATGCAGCTTTGACACTTGCTATATCAAGTTACAGAATCATGACAAACAGTTCTGACTGTGAAGTAAACTTATGCAGACTTTGTTGGTTTAAAAAAAACCATTGTGCTGCAGACAATTTAGGTAAATAGTATAACTTTTATATACTATTACATGCTTTTCTATCATCTGAAATTTATACCTTTATTAATAATAATAATATTAATAATAATAATAATAATAATAATAATAATAATAATAATAATAAAAAGAAACAGAATAAAATATATAAATCATACCTTTGTTAACTCTTCAATTCTACGTATTTGGTATGGAAGACTTGGTTGGGTTTCCACAAACACATAGTCTATATTTAATCACATATTTAATAAAAAGATGAGCGAGGCGAAAGAATTTGTGCATTCACAAATGATCTGAATAAAATTATTGCAAAAAAAGTTGCTTCATGTAGATTAATTGTAAACTGTAGAACATAAAGAACAAATTAAAAACACATTTAAAACAAATAATAACAAGTTAAAATTCAACTATGATATATCGTTGTATAACAAAAAGGTGTAACGCTAATAAATGTAACTTTGGTATTTATATTGTTAAAAGTTAAATTGTGTCATAAGTATATTTTAAAGCACCCTATTGTAATTAAATTTAATTTTAAACCACATTAAAAATCATTTTATTTTCAATCAAATTTAACAAAAGGTAGTGGTTACTTTGACTAAATGTTTTTAAACAGGACGAACATTATTATAATAATCAGATTAATTTACTTTAACCAAAAATTTGTTCAGTATAAAGTTTGTACTTTATTATATTTTTTAAACATAAATTCAAAAACAAAAAAGTTAAGTGATTTCTTTTAATGTTTTGAGTTTGTATCCATTACATAGGTCATCCAGGCCATATTCTTAAAATATATTTTTTCTCTTATATTCCTCTTAATTTTGCAAATATATTACAAAAATATACGCCAAAACTTGCATGTATGGAAGACAACTTATGTATCCAGAAAAAACTAAAAGTTGAGAAAAATATCCGGAATTCTAGAAATATCCGGAAAAAGATAATTTCTGCCATTAGTACTATTTTATATATTTAATTTGATTCGCAAGGAAAATGTTTTGAGAGTATTCATTAGTACTATTTAAGAAGGAATTTAAAAACATTTAAAATCAAATTATAAGTTAAAGAAATCTAGATTGCCATTACATTGAATAAATTAGGGGTGTACAAGATTGTAAATTTAGAATTCCAGCCGGACCCGGATTTGCCAGAATTGTTAAAAAAATTTCAGCTGGAACGAGATTTATATTATGTAACTTTTTACGTTCAAAATTAAATAGGTAAGTCTGCAGACTATATATATATATATATATATATATATATATATATATATATATATATATATATATATATATATAACCTATTTCATTAATTTGATTCTTATTTCATTTAAATCTATTATGTTATTTTTATTTATTTCTTATAATTATATTTATTGAAAGTTTTAACCTGCATAATATTTATATTTAAAATTATTTCTTTGTTTTATATTTTTACATTTAAGTTAAAATTGAAATATTTAATGTATTAGGCATCCTATACTTTTTAACTATTTAAAAGTTAACATTAAAGAAACATTAAAAATGAGACTATTCTCAGTGGTAGGTAACATTTTTGATGAAAAAAGAACTAGTTTATTGCCCAAAACTGAGTAGCAACTCTTTTTCCACCACAATATTTCTAAACTTTTAGAAATCCTTACATAAGTGATTACTGCAAATAAAATTCGACAAAGCTATAGTTAAGCGATCTAAATTAATTTTATTTATTCGCTTGTTAAGTATTCTTGTGAAGACTAGCACAAAGTAGTGACTTTTAAATATAAACATATAGAGTATTATCTTATAGCCTGCTGCTACAAGGAAGACCTGCTACATTGACTGACGGTTTGGCATAGGGCAACAATTTTTTTCCTTTTATTATTTCAAATAAAGTTTTTAATGTTTAAAAACCCTCCACTGACCAGAGTGCTACAAGCAAAAAATAAAGTTATTTTAGACCTTAACTGTAGCTTCATCTTTGTTCTTCATTGCCCTGTAGGACAATGGTTTGTTGATTTAATTATTATAATTAATAACAATAACAATTAAATCAAAAATTCTGTATCACATTTCTTTAAAAAAAAAAAGCAAAAAATAAATTCCGGCCTTCTGGCCTGAAATATTGTAATTCTGTCCGGAATGACCTAAAAGTCACAAATTCTGGCCAATATTCTGGTACATTCCTAGAATAAACCTACTAATGTGAAAATGAACATCTGCTCATGTATGTGTTACAAAACTATGGAAGGAAAAAAATCTTTATAAAAGTTTTTATTTTGTCACTTAATTAAGATTGGTATAGGAAATATAACTGAAATTAAAGTTGTCACATATAAAAATAAAAACCACACTAAAATGAACAAAATAAAGTTTTGGAACAAAAACATCATTATTTAGACACACACAAAAAATTATTTCATTTTTGTTTCTTAGTCATATACTTTTAAATTTTCTGTTTTGTTTTTTTTAAAGTAAATAAGTTTTAATAATTGAAGCAGAATTTTAAGTAGCCCTAAAAATAATTCCAGAAACAAGGCAAATTTCATACAATTTAAGATTTGTTTATCAAAACAATAACTTAACATAAAAAATTTTAAAAAAACTGAAATTCAGTGAATGAAGCTGTTCTATTGTTTAACAAAAAAAATCTCTTTAAAGCTATAATTTACTAACAAGCCTGCTGTGTATATCTTATTATAATAAATATTACCAAAAAAATTTAAACTAAGTTGTTTCATCTTAGAATCTTAGTACATTTGACTATGATCTTTTGATTTAACTCTAATAGTCACATGCATGCCTGGGCATATACTTACAAATCAATTCACCTATTTTTTATGAAATTAAATTTAAATCCTGAAACTATTTTTTCATATGCTTTTTTTTTAGTGCCAGATCAGTCAACCATTTTTCTTTTTTTTTTCTTTTCTTCTTTTCCATTGATGTTGTCTTTTTCTTTTTTTTTCTATTGACATTGTTTCTGATAATATTTTTGATGTTGTTTCTGATGACCGAGCCCAATCTCTTTATCCATCTGATAATATTTTTGTTATTGATGCTTGATTATTGATTGTTGATTTAATGCTTGTCACACTGATCCTGATAACACTAAACTTTTACTTGGTATAGTTAACATAACTAGTTTTCCAAACAAAAGAAATCATTTACCTTCACTCCTTGCATTGTGTCTTGTATATGACGCCAGCTGATGATGAGTTTCTCCTTGATATCGCTTAGGTGGCTGCAACCTATAAATTTCACTAAAACTAATGGTTTCTGCTTTAGACAAGCAACAATACAAAATAGATCTAAGAAGAATTTATCTAAAAACTATCTAGACGTAGCAGGAGATCAATTTATTTCAGTTCATAACAGCATTTAATGCACCTATCTACTACCCTTAAGTTAATTTCTCGCTTTTGATCCCAAGACACGACATTAACATTAATGACTGTGTATTGCATAGGGCTATTTTGACAACAGATTTCAATTCGGCACTGGCACAAGCTGAGGAATAGCATCAGCTTATCTTCCAAGTAGTTGAACAACACTGAAAGCAGATTTACACCCCACTGAAGAAAAACTACATTGATAAATAAAAAAGTGAATCTGTAACTATTGTATTGTTGACTCTGAAAAGACTCTGACTCTTGTTTTACAGTATTTCCTGTTTTTGTGCATTGCTACTGTAACAAAGCCTTAATTTGCTGGTTTACTTTGAGGAATAATCACACTTTTTTTTTAACTTTGAAACTTTTGATTAACATAATAATAACATAGAACTACAAGTTTTTACTGAGTTGTTCCTAACACTATTTGGAACAAATGCAAGATGTTTATAAGAAAATGTCCATATTTTTAATTTAATTAAAATAATTTAACTTTAATTCAGATAAAACTCAATTTTTTTCAGCCAATCGTTATCACAATAATTTAGATCTTCCTATATTTATGAACGGTGATGTACTCGATGAGTCACCTACTCTTCATCTTCCAGGATTAACTCTTACTTCCAATCTTTCTTGGAAACCATATATCAAATCAGTTGTAAAATTAGCATCTGCTAAGGTTGCATCTCTTTATCGAGCTCATCACTTTCTTACTTTGGATTCTATTCTCTATCTCTATAAATCTCAAATCCGGCCTTGTATGGAATACTGTTGCCATATCTGGGGCAGATCTTTTAATGATGCCCTTTCCCTTTTAGACAAGGTGCAAAAACGCATTGTAAACATAGTTGGACCTGCTCTTGCAGCCAACCTCCAACCATTATCACATCGTCGTAATGTTGCTTCTCTTTCTCTTTTCTACAATTACTATAATGGGCACTGCTCTAAAGAGCTCTTCTGCCATCTACTAAAATTCATTCTCGTGTTACTTGTCATTCAATTAAGTCTCATCCTTTTTATGTGACTGTTCCTAAGTGCTCCAAAAACGCTTATTCACCTAGTTTTTTTCCTCGAACATCAGTTCTTTGGAATTTGCTTCCTTCATCTTGCTTTCCTGATTCATATAATTTGCAATCTTTTAAGTCGTCCGTCAATCGTTATCTTGCTCTACAATCTTCATCTTTTCTCTTTCAGTAACTTCCAACTTTAATTAGTGACTGCTTGCAGCCTTGTTGGAAGCGAAGATGTTTAAAAAAACAATATATATATATACCATCTAAACACACAAGTATTAATGTCAAATAACAATTTTGCTCCTCATAAATAATTATAAACATAACTTGATTTAAGATCTGTATACTGATATTAAATTTATTCATCTTAGTATATACTAAAATCAGAAGTCAGCTCTTTTTTTGGCTAAATTGTTTCAAAAAAACAATGTAAGGCCAAGTAAGTGATACTAGAAAAAATAAAATTGCTATTGAAATGCTTAATAATTTCAAAAAACAACTTAAATTTTTTTTTTTTAATTTAAGGTTTTTAACTATTGTTTCTATTTACTATCTACGAGCAGTTTGTATTTACTACCTGCATGCAGGTTAAAATAAAAGAATAATAATAGATTTTGTGATATTTTTAATACTATGTTGACCATTTATGCTCTACAAAAAAAGAGTTGCAATGATTTCATTTGGATTGTTTTGTATTTTTTTGGACTATTTTAAGTTAAATGCCAATAGTCCTGGAAAAAATTATTCCAAAAAATTGTAATTATTCACTTACAAAGTCATGGAGAAACCATTAAACTCAAGAAGACCACTCTTTTTTATGTTTTTATTACTATATACCTTTGAAACACAAATCTTGACAAACAAAGCCCAGCATAAAAAAATAATTTAAGCACTTTACTAGCTGGTATGTAATGCCATTTTAGCTTTATTAAGGTGGAATTATCTATCATTCCACCTTAATAGAGCTAAACTTTGACACTTTTCTAACACAAAAGTTTTTCATTGCACAAAAGGACATGATATACATAAACATATATTTGAACAAATATTTGAAGCAGCAAACCTAAAATAATTTTGTGAAAAGACTAATATTAGGGAGAAAAATTTGTAACTAAAATTTTTAAAACTAAATGGCTTGCTTTGATTCCAACTAAAATCTACATTTCACAAATATAATAAAAATTTGATACAAATATACACAGAGATCTTTCAATTCCAATGGATTCAAATTGATTGAAGTAAACTTTTTTGAAATAAAAAATTGTAGATTCCGCAATTTTTTCTTATTTTTTTTCTTGATAAATTAAAAAATTTACTAATGATGACAATGTTTAAATTTGAACCCTGAATACATATTTAAATAAAGATTGTAATTCTAACTGTAACTTTTTAGAATTGTAATTCTAAATATTTTGATTGATTACAAACTACATTATATTAAAAGGCAACCCAATTAAATTTTTATACAATTTTGAAATGGTCAACAATTTTAAGATGAAAACTTTATTCAGCTTATCCAATTAAATTCCACATCAAACTCCTTTCTTGCATAAAAACTTAATAATTTTTTTTCACCTTAATAATATTTTTAATATACAAATATTATAGAACTTTAAAAAAAAATTTCACCATCAACATAGCTATGTTTAATATCTTTGGTTCATCAAAATTGTATATTTTTGTGTGTTGCTTTTGATTACAAAATGTAATTTAAATTTGATTATACTTTTTCATTTTAATACAAAAATGGCTTTAATACCATCTGTTACCTAATATATTGTATTTATGTGAGTAAACTAATCATACTAGTTTTGATGAACAGTAATAATAATACTCGTTTTGATTACGATAATAACTTGTAATAAGATATTGAACGCATTTATTCTAACTGAAAGTAAAAATAATACAACTCACCTCCTACTCGATAGATATTTGAAGCTGGTAGAATTTTTGACATTTGTGTTGTATTTTCATATTGTTTCCCGCTAACGGACATTTTTTCAGCACGTGTACTTCAATACTAATTTAGCAATTTGGTTGTTAAAATTTTAAATGTTAAAAAAAACATTAGTGACGAGAATGCATTTTCCTCCTAAACTTATACGATAACAACATTTTTTACAACAAAAGCAAGCAAGTGTTCTGCTCATGTGTTCTGTGAATGAGTATACGTCACATCTCCCGCGAAGGTGTCCTTCAAATTTATTTGATATGAAACTACTTCGCTTAACACCGCTTTATTATTTATTATTAATCGTAAAATAAACAAAAGTACGACTTAAATTTTTAAAGTGTTCAGTACGGCCAAATTGTGGATTAACAACATCAAATAAGCAAATCAAATAAAAAACGTTTGTTTTAACGTTTTTTTCCAAAAAACATTTTTTTTTTTTTAAAAAAAAGCAGTAAAAATAAATATTTGATTATTAAAAGTGGTTTAATCAAATTTTAACATTTTTAACTCTTATTTTCATAGGTAAAGTTTTCTGTAGAATAGTATTTTCCATACTTACCTTTTATTCTTTATTTAAGGCTGTATGTTTTTTAAAGGGGATTTTTTCACTCTATTCCATCTAATTTTTACTTTCAAAAGAGCCTAATTATTTAAAAGTTGAAAGTTTGCGCTGCTTTGTATTTTTTTTCAATATATATATATTTTTTTCTATATACACTTAAAAATAGCGAGAGTTTTATATAGGTATTATAGATATTTTAACAAGTTTTTCAAAAAGTTGAAAATTTGCGCAGTTTTTAATTTTTTTTTTTTTTCTATATATACATTTTTTTTCTATATATATGTATATATATATATATATATATATATATATATATATATATATATATATATATATATATATATATATATATATATATATATATATATATATATATATATACACTTAAAAATACCGAGAATTTTATACAGGTATTATAGGTATTTTTACAGGAATTATTGAAGTAAAGCACTATGAAATTGGAAAAGAAATAGATACCACCAGCCTAAAGTATAAACCTGCTAATGGCATTTATATTTTGAATTTTTTCATAATTTATATAATAACCGAAGAATTAGTAAATTCGGTATTTATTTAGTAATTAGCACGTTTGTGACATAACACATGTTTTTTTAACGCAGTGACATTTTTAATAAAGGAATTAACAGTTTTTCACTTATAATATAATGCTACTTAAACACATTTGTTTTAATTATAGGCAATGTATTTAAATACAACAATATTAATATTGTTGTATTTAAATACAATTGTATTTAGAAAAAAGGTGTTCCTAATCTATGTTAATAAAATGTCATTTTGTTAATATAGATTAGAAACATCTTTTTTCCGTTTTTAAATATTGCCTCCTTAATTTTGAGCCGCAAACAGTGTTGTAAAGTATTTTATAACACTGTTGTAATTACTAACAGTGTTGTGAAGTATTTCAAATACTACTCAAAGTATTTTAAATACGTATTTAAAATACTTTCAAAGTATTTATATTTTGTCGATTTGTTTATCAACTACAAACAATAATACAATGCGTGCAATGGCCAATTGCTCAAAATTGTGGTCACGTGTCAGCCGAAGCACACAAGTATCTGATGCTGTGGAGAATATTACTAAAGTTTCATTGAGAACACCAGGGAAATCTTGTTCTCAGTTAAATTGATCCATATACTAGCAAACTCTTCAGAGTCTAAACCTCTTTCAGTTTTATTCCATTTATGGCAAATCCATCTTTGTTTCTCAAATTATAAAAAGCAAGATTGAGTATTTGGATTTTTGATTTGGGTGCTATCAGAATCGATAACAAGTAAATTAACGCTTTCTTTTTCCTAATTTTTTTCTTATTTTAATTGAGCTTCTTATTTGTTGATTTAATATTCTAAATAATGCTCTAAGCTACTTGCGTCTTATTGCTAACTTTAACTAAATAGTGCACTTATCTCACATTGGATTTTTTAGAGTAGTAAAATCCAAGATTTTCTACATCAAATTCTTCATAAAACTTGCAAATAGAAAAAGCATGGACGTTGTGTTTTTTAGACCAATCTTTTACATAAGAGTGTTAAAGGATTATGCTCGTCACTCTGGCAACAAATATTTTTATAATACAGATTTTATTTTTTTTTTACTCTTTATCACTTGTTCTTCCCCTTGGTTTTTTAACTAGTAAAAATGTCACAAGAGTATTGACGTATACTTTTATTTCTTGTCAGCTTTATATAATATACAGCTTTTTTTTCTAGCCTATCTGTTCTATGGGACAATATTCTTTCTCCGTTTCTTTGCACTGGCATCTCCGTTCCATTACTCTAAGCTACTTTGCTTTTTAGTAATTCAATTTTTCTTTTTTTCTTTCTTGCATAATACTTTTTTCCATTGAAATTAAATTGAAGTTTTTGTTCGCTACGAATATTTTGAGCAACATATTGCTCTTTTGTTCATCATAAAAAAAAAAAAGTTATTTGATGCAAGTATAACAGAATCTTCCAATATTTCATCAATTGACACGGACGGTAAGAGACAGTTGCAATTAATAGGGTTAATGCGTCTTTTATTTTCGACATTGACATAGTGTTTGAGCTAAAATTATGAAACACTGTTTCAGATAAACACATATATTTAAGTTCAATATTTTGAACGAGCTTTTTAGAGCCGATCAATCCCTGAAAACCTTTCCTTTTAAGAATTCGAACCTTTGTAACATATCAATCTTCAAATAGAATACCAAACTAAGTAAAGGTTGGTAAGAGCACATGTTTTAGCATAAAAAACTTTTACAAACGAGGATTAAGCTGGAGTAAGCCGCAAAATTTTGATGCGATGGGTTTGATAACTTTACTCATCACGTGTTCAATTTAAAGTCTAAACAAAGTTAAAAGTAGAGATATTTTCTAGCTTGAGTAATTTTTTTTACTTGTGTATTTTTTTTTTTAAACTTTATTTTGTCCTTTGAATGGTATGTGAAACGTATTTAATGATAAAAAATTGATTTAACAATTTTACACCAAATGCTAGTACCAATAATAATACATTATAACTTACTTCGCTTGTTCTTGGAATGAAAAGAATTTAAGTGGATTCCTTAAATAAGTTCAGTTAGGGGTGTTAACACAATAAATATATTAACAGGTAGAATTATGGTACATTAATGATTAGGAAAAATTTGCTGAGCGATATTGTGAGATACCTAAAGTGCTTCATCAAATAATAAACTATGGTACACCTAAATGATTTGAGCATAAAAAGAGATAAGTATTGTTATTATCTGTTGACATCTTTATTTTTCAATTCATGTTCTCAAAGATTGTTTCCAATCTTTAATCTGGTTTTGGGATTATTCAAAACGAAATTTCAAGCAGAATGTTGAGATTTTGTCTACTGCACTGCATTTTGTTATTCAGTCAAAAAAAAAGAAAAGTTTTTAAACATCATTATGCATATGAACAGGTGCAATGTATCAGCAACTTGCTCAATATATTGTACGTTCTTGCACGTACACACCACAAGTATTAAAGACCTTTCAGGTACAATCAAAGTTGATGAGTGAGTAAATACATATTTTTTGAAATTTAGATTAAATCTTATAGATAGTTTTTGAAAACTTTTGTTTATTCTGCTTGAATATCACATGTAAAAGAACTAAAGTTATCGAAGGTTATATTCATGCTTCTTAATTTCGTGCAAAAAGTTAATTAAAAATGGTTATTATGCAAAAAGGTGATGTTGACTTATTTGTTGCACGTATTGAGAAAATTGAGAAAGATCAGGCTGATAAAATAAAGTCATTAGAAGACCAATTGAGGAGCCCATCTGCAAAACACGCTAAGTCCCAAAAATAAAAATTTTGAATTGCTTCTATTTCCACATTCAATACATTGAAATTTATCATCTATTTAAATACTAAATTAATTTAAAAAAATCTTAGCCCTAAAAATGGACAAAGAAAATATCAACTTCAGTTGATGCGCAACTAAGAGTTTTTTAATTTTTCTTTGTTTTGTTAAAGTCAGTTTACTAGGACTACTTAGACACGCGTTTTGCAAATGGGCTTCTCAATTAATCTCCAAGTTACATGACTACAAATTGTTGAATGAAGGGGTTAAATTATTAGAAAAAATTCAATTAATAAAATGCTTGAAAAAATGCAATTAATAAAATGTTTGATAAAATTGGTGCGAATAAATCAAAAATTTTAAGGTTTTATTGCTTTAAATGTAACTACCGGAAATAAGCCAGGCTTTATTTTAATTGAACTGGAAGACAAGTACGAAAGTTTCATGGTAACTAGTGAAAAGATCAAAGAATGATGACAAATGTAAAAAGAAATTCAAATTTTTGACTTATCGTTAATGCAACAGGAATTTCAAAAAACATTGATTCAATAAAAAAATTGTCTAAACAAAGACTTAATGAATAATAAAATTATAAATTTTAATTATGGGACTCGGAATAACAATATCACTAAAATATTTTCAATTACTAAATAGTCTTGAAAGTTGAGAGAAAAATAGATTGTAGATAGTTTAGCAAAAAAAACTTTTATTGCAAATTAATTTGTAATTCTAATAGTAATCTTTGTTTAAATAATCTTTAATTTAATTAATCTTTCTAATAGTAATCTTTGTTTAAAGGCATTCAGAAGATTCAAATAAGATATTGTCGACATCAGTTAATAAAAATTTGTCGTGACAGGGTGAACTGCCACTCCCTGGGCTCCCTAAGCCGGTTAACTGGCGCCCCTAAAATTTAAATTTCTCATTACAAAACTCTGCCTTTATTTAAACGGAAATAAAAAACTACGTATACCATTTTGTTGTTATTTGTTATAACAACAAACCATCGTTTACAAACTTGCTTTACAAATTTGCACACATTTACGGAAGAAAATAAAACGGAGACGTTTTGTTTAAAGAAATAATTTCTTATAATCACAATTTACTTAGTCAATGGACTTTGAACATAACTCGATGCATCAAAACTACTGTGACTGTACAGTGACAGATGTTTTTTTTGTTGAAAACATTTTTTTGCGTTAAAAATGTTTTCGTCAAAAACCATTTTTAACCATGACACCCCTCCCCACTTGAAACCTACTCGCGTCGACCCTAATTTCAAAGATGCGTATGCATCAATATCCCCAGCATTGACGACTGAACTATAAATGAAAGACATACATACATTCTTAATAGAGATATAAACGACATCACGTTTTCCTAACTTATCTTTACTCTAAAAAATCGACTTGACTCTTTCTTTTACATTTGCTTATAATGAAAGAAGTTTCAGTAGCCTAAAGATCAAAAATTATATGTGATCAACACATAATTTTTGATCTTTAGGCTACTGAATCTTGACCAAAAAGTAATTAGCACTTGTTGGGCACGCAATTTTTTCAAGAGACATTTAACACTTTCTATTCGAAAGGTTCAGACACTTCCAAAACTCAGAACACTAGTTTCAAAACAAGATATTAGAACGTGGTTCCAAAAAATAACAATGTATATGGATAAAAATGATTTATTGTCTGTGTTTGAGGATCCTAATGGAATTTGGAACCTTGATAAGTTATCTTTGATCTGTGCCCGTCTATTAAAAATGCAATTGGACAAAAAAACAAAAGATTGTATAACATCACTGAAAATAGTGATAATGAAAGTTTCTCAATTGTAATAACAGTAAATGCAAGTAATCTATTTGCACCGCCATTGGTTTTGTATCCATATGAACTGCAAATTCCACCAGAAATTGCAGCTGACTTTCCTAAAGATTGGGTTATGGGTAAATCAGCCAAAGGTTAACAGATGTCCCAAACATTTTACGATTATACATCTGGACCTTTCATTAAATCTTTAAGGAAAAATAATGTCCTATTGCCAATAATTCTTTTTTTAGAAGGCCACAAATCCTATTTGACCTTAGATTTGGGACAATTTTGCAGAGAAAGTGGTATTGTCATCATTTTTTGCTACCTAATTGCACCCATTTCGCCCCACCATTGGATCGAGTTTACTTTCATGTTGCAAAAATATTTGGACCGACATAGTCACAGAATGGAGAACGCAAAGCCTTAGAGTTACTCTACCAAAAAAGACATTTGCGTACCTGCTCCAGACTGCAATTTCTAAAACACATGAAAATCCAATTTTAATACCAAATGGATTTAAATACTGCGGTTTGTGTCCTTTTTTACTAGAAAATTTGGATCTTACAAGTCCCGTTAAGTGTACAAGAAAATCTTCAAGGGATCTCAAAGAAAAAGCAGTTAAAAAGTCTAAAACTTAGTAAAATTATACGCAGAATAATGGAAAGGAATTTTAATTTTGTATTATTTGTAATGTGTAGAATTATTAAATCTGTCAGAAAAATGTCTTTAGTGTATTAGTCATTTAAATATTCAAGAAATATATAATACTAAACATTAGGACTTTATTTTTTACTTGTTAGGGCTTTTTTTTATTCCAAACAAAATTATAGTACTTTCTTTTTGCCATCACCTTGAACTACATTACAGCTTAAATTAAGACTTTTTTAAAGTATTCACGCCTAAAATAGGGTAAAACTGAAAATTTATTTATTATTCTACAATATTATCAAAAAGCAAGAATTCGAATTCATTGTTTATTAGTATTAATTTGCTCTTATAAATTGAGATATCGAAAACTAGGACTTTCCTACGTCACACGTCTTTAAGGTTACTACGTATTTAGTTTGCTATTTTAAGTATCTATTTTATATAATTGAATAACCAAAAATGTGTTTATTCAATTACTTTTGGACGCTACTGTATCTCAAATACTATTTTATTTTCTATTTTTATTTTATTCTCTTTTACTTTTTAACTTTTCCTTTTGTTAAAAAGCGACATTACCATTTACATCATTACTTATCTTTATATTTTATTTATTTTTTTATTATAGTTTGTATTGTGTTTAAAAAAAAAAAAAAATGTAACACTTTTTATTTAAAAATATTTAATTTTATTTTACTGAGTTTGCAATTTTTTTTTTTTTATATGATAGATTATTTTTTGTTTAATATGTAAATGATACAACGGGGCTGGATGATAAGACTTTTGCCTTCTGACTGCTCCCGTCACATTTTAACTCAAAAAAATATTGTAAATAATTTATTATGAAGATGACGTAATGTATTTAAAAAAAATAATAATATTATTTGTAAAACGAAGTAAACTTAGCAAACTTAAACTATAGATTGATAAGTGACGTACTTAATAGTTTAAATTTATCACGAATTTATCTCCAAAAAAAATGTTTCTAGGGGTTTATTTGTCACCTCCAAGCTTTGTTGCCCCTACTCATTACACCCCCCCCCCCCCCTACAAACACACACATCTCTGACTAACAAAATTGATGAAGTTAGAAGTCTGTGTAAAATTTATTATCTTGTTCTTCGTTTTACAGAAATGTGGTATAATTCAAACTCTGACATTTATATTATATTGTGGCTGGATAGCTCAGTTGGTTAGGTCGTCATACGAAAAGTTATAACCCAGATTGTTCCTGCCACCGCCAACTCAGCGCTTAAGTAGTACTTCTGTCCGTAAAAATGTTGGTCAATAACGGACGCCACTTTGGATTAGTTTTAATGACTATTTGTGGTTGTTCCTATGCTAAGCCAACAATATCTTCGGATAAAAGCATTGTATAGAAAAATATAGCATGAAAATTCAAATAAAAAAAAAATATATATTAAAAATTATATATTATATATAGAAAAGATCGCAAAGTATGCGTTTATATTAAAGATTTTTTAACATCGAATGAGATAAGCATTGATAGAGGAGATAAAGTACCCGGCAGTGACGGATCCAAGAATTATGGTGAGGGGAGGGGGGAGGATGTTGAAATATTTTTCAAAAAGTTTTCCTTATACCAATAGTTCTAAAACATTTGTCAATTCTTCATTAAATTTTTGAAAAATTGGTTCCTTGATAATCTTATAGATCAAAGAACCAATTTTTCAAAAATTTAATGAAGAATTGACAAATATTTTAGATCTATTGGTTGTTGACGATAATAATCTTGTTAAAAGTGTCATCCAATTACCACCGTTAGGCAATGAAATCGCATAATTAAATGGAACTTTTTAATAAAAGAAAGTTATAACTTAAAAGTTGGATTGAAATGTTTCCTAAATAAAGCTGGAAATTATGACGAAATAAAAAATTCTTACAATTATTTAGATTGAGAATATTTGCAAATATTAGTATCGATGAGGCTTATGATTTTTTTATTAAACATGAAAATATAGCTTGCCAAGAAAAATTTTCTTGACATTGTACTTCATTTTAGTATTTCTATCGCCTAAAGTTCTAGATAATAACCATAATTTGTTTTTTGATTTAATACGAAGTTTTAATTCCTTAGTCATCCAACTTTTCCTTTTTATTTGTCTTGGATTTTTATATGGCATATTTTCAGAAAATATTTATAGAAAGTATATTTTACTTTACAATGCTGCTTGGCGTAATGTCACAAAAAAAAGGTTACAGTAGAAAACTTTGAACACAATATAGCAAAAAATGCCACAAAAAAAACCAAAATTTTTTACCGATATATTAAATCCAAGCAACAAATAAAATTTTTTATTAAAGCCATCAAAATCGAAGGAAATATAATAACAGATCCAAAAAAGTTATAAAACACATAGATCAATATTTTCAATCAGTTTTTGTTCAAAATGTAGAAAATGAGTAGTTACCAAGTTTTGAAGTTTTTTAATTAGTGTGATGTTTTAAACTATTGAATTTAAATACAACTAAATCAATAGGTCTGGGTTGGATTGACAGTTGTGTGCTGATGAACTTGTATTCCCAATATTTTTCTTATTCAGAAAATCAATAGAGGAAGGAGAGGTACCTAAGACATGGAAACTTGCAAATATTTCCCCGTTGTTCCTAAAGGGCAGTCATTTAAGCATCTAATTATCATCCAGTTTGTTTAAGACCATAGAAAGAATAATCAATGAGAAAATAGTGAACCATATAAATAAAAATGATTTATTAACTCATAAGCAACATGTTTTCGTTAAAAGCAAATGCTGCGCAACAAACTTGTTGAAATTAATGGATATTGTGACTTCTTCAATTGCAAATGGAAAACAAATTGATATTTTATATATCAAATATGTTAAAGCTTTTGATACTGTTGAACATGAAAGATTACTGCTAAAGTTATCGGCTTAAGGTATAAAATTGAATTTATTAAATTGAATCAGATTTTTCTTATCTAAAAGAATTCAAATGTTATATATGGTGATGTTAAATCATTATGGCTAGAAGTCACAAGTTGTGTCCCACAAGGATCTGCTCTTGGTTCCCTATTGTTTAATCTTTACATAAATGATTTGTGTTCTTTACTTAAAATTACATGCAAGCAATCTGCAGATGATAGCAAAATTATTGCAGTATTAGATGTAAGAAGTAATATTTTAAACCTACAAAATGATATTTATATAATCAGAACCGACGTCACGGAGTGGAGGAGCACAATTATCAATTTTTGAAAAAAAATCCTTTAAATCTAGAATTTTCTTAAAGATTTTTTCAAGATTTAAAACGGGAAACTCAAATTAAATGAGCAGTAGCCAAAGCAAATAGTAGACTGAGTCTATGGTCAAAAATATTTAAATACAAAATTAAATCATCTTTCAGACAATCATGAAAAAGCTATGTAAGGCCATACCTTGAGTATGCAATTCAAGTTTGGTCACCTCATATGGAGAAAGATACAAATATCCTTGAATAATTACAAGCGACAAAATTTGATACCGGAAATACGACATCTATCATATAAAATGGATTATGCTCGTTAAGTTTAACAGCTCTATCAGAAAGAAGAAAAAGATGGGATTTATTACAATTCTTTAAATGCTATAAAAATATAGAAAAAAATTATGTAGCAGCTATTTTAAGAGGAACAGATTACTGATACCTGTTTCAAAACTGATCGAAAGCAAACTACCTACTTCAGTAGTTGAATCGAGGAGGCTGAATAAGTGCGAATTTCATAACTGCGAATCTGCATAAGTGCGAAGCAGTTGCAAAGACTGGCATAAGTGCAAACTGGCACAAGCGCGAACTGGCATAAGTGCGCCAAAAGAATTTGCAAACATTGGCATAAGTGCGAACTGGCATAAGTGCGAAGTGGCATAAGTGCGAATCAATTGCAAAAACTGGCATAAGTGCGAACTGGCACAAGCGCGAACTGGCATAAGCGCGCCGAAAGAATTTGCAAACATTGGCATAAGTGCGAACTGGCATAAGTGCGAACTGGCATAAGTGCGAATCAATTGCAAAAACTGGCATAAGTGCGAACTGGCACAAGCGCGAACTGGCATAAGTGCGCCGAAAGAATTTGCAAACATTGGCATAAGTGCGAACTGGCATAAGTGCGAAGTGGCATAAGTGCGAATCAATTGCAAAAACTGGCATAAGTGCGAACTGGCACAAGCGCGAACTGGCATAAGTGCGCCGAAAGAATTTGCAAACATTGGCATAAGTGCGAACTGGTATAAGTGCGAACTGGCATATGTGCGAATCAATTGCAAAAACTGGCATAAGTGCGAACTGGCACAAGCGCAAACTGGCATAAGAGCGCCGAAAGAATTTTCAAACATTGGCATAAGTGCGAATTGGCATAAGTGCGAACTGGCATAAGTGCGAATCAATTGTAAAAACCGGCATAAGTGCAAACTGGCACAAGTGCGAACTGGAATAAGTGCGCCGAAAGAATTTGCAAACATTGGCATAAGTGCGAATTGGCATAAGTGCGAACTGGCATAAGTGCGAATTGGCATAAGTGCGAACTGGCATAAGTGCGAACTGGCACAAGCGCGAACTGGCATAGGTGCGCCGAAAGATTTAATAAACATTGGCATAAGTACGAATCGGCATAAGTGCGAACTAGCATAAGTGTAAATCAATTGCAAAAACTGGCATAAGTGCAAAAAAGTCAGAATTATTATTGTGAAAATAAAAGTCACTGATAACTGATAGAGAGCCAAGATGGGTCCCGGGGCAAATTTCTTTATGGGCCCTATCTTTGCTGAAAATGAGCACCATGTAATGCCAAATTAGCTACTTTTTTTTTTCTCCCATTTTATGGGAGAAAAAAAAAAGTAGCCCGGCTTTCTTTAAGAGACCTGCTCCGGACTCTTAAAGAAAGCCGGGCCCCAGGACAACACACCCGCCTAATCCTCCCTCTCTACGGCCATGCCGATAACCACTGAAATAACCCTTGAGTGGATACTTAATTAAATTTTTACAACTTTTATGTCAACTACATCAACATTACTCTTCACCTTTTGATTTTGCTATTGTTAAAGCAAACGGTATCCAATGCAAACCAACCAAATGCTAAAAATTCAAAAATTTGTTTGAAGATGATATTCATCTCGTGCAAAAAACCAAATAACGATTAATAATTTTTACACTGACCACAAATATTATTTTTAATTACATTATTGATAACCCGACGATTACCATCCCAGTCGGCATATCTAGTATTGCAAATACTCGGAGTATTGATCACGTATAACATACCGCCATTGATACCAGAAAAATACGCATTTAGTTTTAAGTTTCGAATTCGAGTTCAATACCACTTATTTATCAAAAATACGTATTATATAATATTTGATCAAAATCAGATACGATATCGTACTTGATTTTGATCAAATATCAACATAAAATGGAAAAACGAAAATCTTTGCTTTAAAGCGCATGCTTAAACTGAAATTGCGAAAACAAAATTTGAAAATTTTAAAAAGTTTCTCTTAATAAATTTAGTAAAAAGCTTGTCTGGAATGAAAAGAAATCGTCAGGAATATATGAAAAGTTATATGAAGAGATATCGTTCTGTTAAAGCAGTATCACTTATCTCCAGTACAGCTTTTACTAATTATCAGTGCATTATTTACTTATTTTCATCAGATATAGATTATATATAGAATTTTTTTTTTTCATTATTTATAGATTATCAGACTGATTTGCTGTCAAGTTCATTGAATGAATCATCTGAAGCTATTTCGTTACCGGAAAAAGAAAGTCGGGATGATTTTAAAGAACTATCTGTCAGTATTAGTGAGTACTTATCAGAAGGCGAGAATGGCTGTCAAGATGATGAATCAAATGTTTGTGATTTTTCTAGTGATTTTGAATTCAGTGAGACTGATATTGATTCTGAACCCAAACCAGTATATATCATTTGTGAAGAACTTGCACAAGTTGCAGTTAAGCACAATTTAACAAGAGATGCCATAAACGATATACTGCTAATTCTAAGTCAGTCAGGAAAATTTGAAAAATGTGACATACCAAAAGATGCCCGCACACTGATTAAAACTCCAAGTTCCATTGATGTATTGAGCAAGTGTGATGGTAGTTACATTTACATAGGATTGAAGAAAGGAATAGATGATATATTTGCTATTAATAATGTTGAAGTAGATACTAACTTCATAACTATTGATGTCAATATTGATGGACTTCCTATTCAGCGCTCAAATAATTTGCAGTTTTGGCCAATACTTTGTTCAATAGTTAATATAATATCTTTTCCTTTTCTGGTGGCTATTTATAGTGGAAGTGCAAAACCGTCAAGTGTTCATGATTTTTTACAAGATTTTGTAACTGAAGTTAATAACCTAACATTTAATGGATTAGTTATTAATGAAAAGCATTATAAATTTAATTTACGTAGTTTTATTTGTGATGCTCCAGCACGTGCATTTGTTAGATGTTGCTCAGGTCACACATCAAAAAATGGGTGTGAAAGGTGCACTTCTGTGGCAGAGTGTTATGAAAGAAGAATTGTTTATACAAATGACAATGCAAATTTAAGAACTGATGCTGAATTTAGATCAAATGCTTATCCGTTACACAAGAATGGAAACAGTCCATGTCTGCTAATAAATAATTTAGATATGGTACGTTCTTTTGTCATCGAACCTATGCACAATTTGTTCCTAGGTGTGTGTCGTCGATTTCTTTTTTTCTTGAAATTCAAATCAAAAATTCATATCAGCTTTGCTCAACAACAACTGATTTCAAATCGAATGCTGGATATAGCCCAGTCCACTCCTTCTGACTTTGTTAGACAGCCAAGAGGTCTTTCTGAAATAGAACGTTGGAAAGCAACAGAATTTCGTCAATTCACCTTATATACAGGAATTGTTGTGTTAGAGAAAATTTTAGACAATGAAGTTTATAATCTATTTGTTGCATTTGCTGTAGCTGTGAGAATTTTACACATAGAGGATGATGACGATAGAAATGATTTGTTGCCATTTGCTAAGAAACTTTTTGCCACTTTTGTGCATAATTCACGTAAGATTTGTGGCAAATCTTTTGTAACTTTTAATGTACATAACTTGCTTCATATCGTTGATGATGCCAAATACTATAATTGTTCTATGAATGATATATCTGCATTTAAATTTGAAAACTACTTACAGTATTTAAAAAAAATAACAAGAAATGCAAAATATAATCCCATTGTATCAGTTGCTAAACGATTTAAAGAGCGCTCCATTCTTGTGCACCCTTCAGGATATGTTATAAAAAGTGCAATTTGCAAAATTTCAACTTTTAAAAGGAACAAATACTTTCTAAGCAAAGACGGAATGTATTGCGAGGTAATGGAAATACTTCTTAACGAAGGAGAACAAAAGTATTCTTGTAACGTTATAAGCAAGCATAATTTGCAACCACTTTTTGTGACCCCTATAAACAGTGGAGAATGGGGAATTATGAAATATTCAAAGTTTAATAAAGTAAAATGGAAATTAACTGTGCTAAAAAGAAGTGATTTTTTACAAAAACTTTATGCCATGAATAATGCTTTGGGTGAATTGACATTCTTTCCTGTGTTACATAAAATCAATTGAATGAAAGAAAGTTTCTTAAAACATTATTATAGATAGTTGTGAATTATTGATGCAGCTTTACTCAGTAAACGATCGGGGATTTGATAAAACATGTCAGGGGTTATAGCTAGGGCTGCACAAATGTTTATAAACCCTATAAATACTTTCAGTTTAATGGAAATGCATGTTGTATTATATATATATATATATATATATATATATATATATATATATATATATATATATATATATATATATATATATATATATATATATATATATATATATATATGTATTTATATTTATATATATATATTTATATATATATATATTTATATATATATATATATATATATATATATATATATATATATATATATATATATATATATATATATATATTTACCTTGGAGGTATAGGATATCATTTCCATTTTCCCCCAAAATGACATTATTATTACAAAAGTGTATTAAAATCTTCTATCTAAGGGTATATGACATTATCTCCAAATCAGCGCAATATTAATAGTAGCCTAATGATGATAAAATTTTAGAGGTATAAAACATCATGCCCATTAAAATTTAATCTGAATATTTTTTTTTAATTTTTCCTGTTAAAAAAACATTTGTGTAACTATTCAAGGAAATCTAAATACGAAAACCCGGCTGGAATGTTTTTAATGAAAAAAATACATTAAATATTTAATTGAAAAAAAAGGTTATTCTGCTCTATTGTAAAATTGACAAAATGGAGATGATGTCCTTTACCTACGAGGCATATATATATATATATATATATATATATATATATATATATATATATATATATATATATATATATATATATATATCATATAGATATATATATATATATATAGATATATATATATATATATATATATATATATATATATATATATATATATATATATATATATATATATATATATATATATATATATATATATATATATATATATATATATATATATATATATATATATATATATATGTATATGGTGGCCAAACAAAAAATAATGTTTTTTTTTTAAGTCTTACCCCCTAAATGTGTTATATAAAATACAATAGATATCAATTTTTGTTAAAAATAAATTATTTTATAAATTTTATTTAAAAAGTAATCATTAAGATTTAATAAAGGTTCAAAATTATTTAGAAATAAGTTTTTAAATCACTTAAAATACTTATTTAAAAATGATAGATAAAAATTGTATAAGCAAAATTGAGAATAATAATTTAAAAAAATAGTATTAGTTTGTAGTTGTAAAAATATTTCTTGATATCACTAATATCATAAATTTATTGCAACACTTATAATTGTGATAATTGTGAATGTCTGACTTTTTTTTTTTGGCTAGTTATAAACAGAGCAATCATTTAAGTAGCTTAATTAGCTGTCTGTCTGGGAAAAAAGTGATATAATTAGTACTTTAATACTTAGGGTATTGTTACAGAAAGTCAATGACTTCCTTATTTTTACTGTTATAAAAGGAGCCTTTTTTTATTATCTAATCATTATTAAAGCCATCTGGAAAAAGTTAAGAAGAAAAGTTTTGTTAAACTTATAGCTGTATGTTTTATTTTAATTTGATGTTGTTTTTTTTGTTATTATTTTTTAGTTTATATGATTTACCAATTCCTTTTTAAATCTTTCCTTTAATAATCTTTTCTATCTTTTATAGTTCAGTTAACTTAGCTTACAGCTAGTAACACACATTTAGTAACTTACAGCTAGTCTTTGTTGTATTTTTAGGTTATTTTTATTTATGTCTGTTAAAGAAGTTTATTTTAAATTAAAGGATTTTATTGTTGATTACAGAGCTGAAGAAATTTGATATATGAATATGAATGAATAAAGTCACTGATATGCATTTATTTTATAATTTATTTTTTTAATTATTTAAATTATTTTTTATTAATAGATATAGTTTTAAAGTAATTATTGATAAGTATAACATTGAAGTTAGTATTGATAAAAATAGAAAAATTTGTTGAATTTTTATCTTATTATCAAGAAAAGAAGAATGCTGCACCCTACTTTGCGAAAACAAAAAACAAGTACTGTTCAGGTAATTGTCACCTAATTTATTTGTAATTCAAAATTTTGTTAATAAAGTTTAACATATGTACATTTATTACCATTGCATTTCCTAGAAATTGTATTGTTTGGCAGTTTGGATTGAAAAGGACACTGAAATTGAAGATGTTATTTCTTTATGTTGGGTAGATGAAGCCAATGAAATTGTTTGGTACCCATCAAAATTTGTTGATCCACTAAGGGTGATGATCGCTGATTGTACGGAGCCTAATTCTTTATGGTATTCATTTAAGCTTGTTAAAGTCAAGCGTATTAGCAGTAAGTTTTTTTGAATTTCTCTTTATCATTAAACTTAATTTTATATTTCAATTTTTTTAGTTTTCTTTTTTTGTAGATTGTTATGAAAGTTTTAAAAATGTTATTGTGTTACATTACAATCAGGTTCTTTTGATGAACTTATACAGCTCATGAAAGCAGGTATTTCAACTGAAGATGAACTGCCTTTAGATAATGCGAGAACTACAGGTTCTAAAAAGAAAAAGAATCTTACCCAACATTTTTTGTGTAAGCATGTTATTTATGTTAATGTTATAGTTATAAAAATTGTCTTTAATAAAAATGTTTTTTATTGAAAGCAAATAAAACAAGTTGAAAATAAAGTTATTTTATTTTTTAATAACTAGAAATATTTTTTATATTTAATTGTTGATTAAACATTACAATCTGTTACTTAATTATAGAACATTTTAATATTGTAATGTAAAGTTGATAATATATATTTAACTATTTTTAACTATGTTCATTTTTACAAAGGTGATTTGTCTGATGTTAATGCCGAAATCCCTATGATTTGTGGCAAGGAGCAACAAAAAGAAGGTTTTTTTTTTTGTTTAATCATTGTTAATTGTTTGTAAAGTAATTAATATATAATAATAATATATAAAAATAAATATATTTTTTAAAAATTTCAATAAATTTTTATCTATAGAACATCAAAATGAGGATGGAAGTCTGCTAGAGTATCCTGTTTTTCGTTAGCATTTTATGTATTATTTCATTTTTAAATGTGAATCAAATCATTCCAAAACTCTAACATTATTTTTTTTTTTTTTTTTTGCAGAATTTAAAAGTTTGCCAAAAAGACAGCTTAAAATAACTGAAAACAATAAGGAACCTTGTATCAAGGCAAAAGAAATGCCAGATGTGGATTTTTCATTGAAGAGTATGCAATCGAGTGCCAATGAAAAAGCGCACAGCTCAAGGCTGGTGTATTTTATTTGCTTTTTTATGATGTCATTATAATAGTTTGATTTATGATTATAGTTTAACTGTACTTATGTTTTACAAATTTTTTATTTATAAACTTTTCTTAACTTAATCTTCAAAAAGGAAAAGTCAAAAATTTAACAGTTCAGACGAAGAGACAATGGTAAAACCTCTTGCAAAAAAAAGCAGAGATCTTGAGAATGATATGGAAGAAATTTCTGGCAATAACTCTCAAATTGTTACAAAGACCATCAAAACCATCACAAAGGTTGGACGTCCGAAGTCAGCAGCAAATGAGTACTACCCACTTGGAACTATTGAGTTCCAGCAGAAACTTTTTATGCAGTTAAATGACCAAAAAGAACGTTTAAAAAACATTGAAAAAAGTCAAAAAATAATTTTAAAGTTTGTATCTAAAGACGACAAAGTGGATGGAATTGAAGAGATTTCCAAAGCCGAATCAATTGACCAGCTTAAAGACATTAATAAAAAATTAGATGAAGACCCCCAATATAGGAGAAAAGTTAAGAAAACATTAGAAATTATAGCCCTAACATGTAGTAATGCACGTCAACATATGAATGGTGCAATCAACACTCTAATGTCAGTTAATTTACAAACAAAAGTTAATGTTTTGTATGGAAACTACATTTCAAATAAAGATTACTGCGACCATGTGTCTCTACGTCGAGAACTACCAGAGATTTTTAAAATTCTTGTTGATGCTGTTAGCACAACATGGAATATATCTGTTAAAGAATTGCAGAAATTTATGTCTGAATGGCTAAAGAATGCACCAAAAAGAGCTTCAAGAGACATTTTAATTTAATATAAATATTCTGGATTGTAATTTCTTAGTACTATAAATACTAATTACTAATTAACTTTTTCAATTATGAATCACCATTTTTTTATATTTATGTTGCAGATGTTATTAATGTGGAGATAAATGTTTGTTAAAGTGTACTACTAATATAATATTTTTCTTTAATTACTATAAATTACTATAAGAAAGTTCTATCATTATAATTCAAATTTAATTTACAAAGTCAATATTCAAAAAAATATTTATTTAAATAGCATATAATTGATAAAATTAATAAAAATTCATTGGAAGAAACTTGTTGTTGATTACATACCCAAAAAAATGATATCTTCGATAAGTTCAAAAATAAGTTTACTTATTTTTGAATATGTAGTAGTTGTTAAATATTTTGAACAATATTTAACAACTACTACTCTCTTATATCATGACATCTTATCTCTATCAGATATATTGATTTTTGATTCATATATGATGTTTTTCTTTGTATTTACTTATCCATTACATTTTTTCATTTCAGGTTTATCATGTGATGGGTTTATGCGATATAAAAGAACGAATATATGTAAGTTTTTATGAATTTTTGAAAAACGTCTGCTAATAATTAGTCCAGTCAACGTTCAAACTTCAATGTTGCATATGTCATTTTTAAGTAGTTTCTAGGCTTTTCTGCAACAAATTTGAGCTGAAAATTTTTTTTTTAAGCCTATAAGAAGAATTGGCATTATTCTTTGTTTAATTTAATTTATTTAAATACAGTGGTTCTAATAAATAAATGTTTGTTTGTTCTTGGTTTTTTACTTATCTGTTTTCAGATTCTTATAAACTAGGCAACTCAGCTAAGCAAGTTTTGTTCTATTTTTTTGTGCAATTGGAAAGAGCTGAAAGTTATTTTTTAGAGCAATTGAAAAGAACTGAAGTGTTTTTTAGTAACTTCACACAGTATAACTGATACTGATTTAAGTAAGTTTACAATTTTGTTTTATTTTATATTGGATTTATTTTATATTTGATATATATTATATTAGATATATATTTTATGTATTTAACATGAAAAACTGACTGTAATTTGTTGACACGAAAGTTTATAAACATAAATCTGCCTTTATTTCAGAATATTTTATATTTCAATGTATCTATATAAATATTCTTGCTTAGAAAAAATAAATTAATTCCTTTTGAAAGTAGTTGAAAAAAATGATGATGTTTTTACATATTTCATTGTGTAAAGTGTTATACCACTTTTTAAAGGTATGTAAATATATATATATACATATATTTATCTCTATTTATATATATATATATATATATATATATATATATATATATATATATATACACATATATATATATATATATATATATATATATATATATATATATATATATATATATACATATATAATTACTTTAGAGTAAAATATACTGACTGACATTGCTTCAATTTTTTATACAAGATTGTGCATTTATTATTTTTGTGCATTAAGGTAAAAATAACTTTGTGCATTGTAGTCTAGATTCTTTGTTAAATTAAAAATAATTGATGTAAATAAATATTGTTTAATATTTTTGATAAACGACTTATGTATATAAACATAAAAAGATATGGATTTCAAAAAATCTCAAGTTTAAATAAAGTCTTTGATTAGAAAAGATCACAATTTGTAAGATTCTTTTACGTTCATTTATTCAATTATAACAATAGTAAGATTACTGGTAATATGTTTAATGATAACAGTGAAATTGAAATAGATAGTATTAGGCTCAACGAAGTTATTAATGTAAAGGCTTATAGGCAACTTGAAAATGGTTGTCAAATGAAAAAAATAGATCAAGGCAGGATGAAGTTAATCGTTGTTGAAATGTAAGAAATGCAACTCGGCGTGCAGAAAACTTACTTGACAGAATTCAGTGTCAAGCAGTGTTAATGTCTGTTAATTTCATTTTATTTTAGACACTTTAAAACAAAGCAAAGTATGAGTTTAACTATTTATTGTAACAATTAACACTTTTAAATCTAAATAATTTTATTTATTTTCATAATTTCTATCTTAATTATGTTCTTTTTTCATTTTTTTTTTAGTTTGTCTTCCCTTTGTCATGTTTTGATTAGCTAACTGTTAAAACATGGTTTTAATTTTGTAAATTTAGTATGATGTGAAATTTACTCTATTAATCATAAGTCAACAGTTAGAGCGAAGCTGGAGCTTAATTAAGAAATGCTGGAAATTAGCTTTTAATCAAGATAAAAATAATTTTGTTTACTGGTAACATAATAAAACCAGTTAATACTATTTATTCCGTGCTTTTTTACATTTGTTAACATGCTGCTTTGGAAACACTTTCTTTCTCTCCCTATCTCTCTTAGATGAGAGGGAGATTTAATAAAACTTATGTAATTACTGAGCTCTTAGGTATTTCTTAATACCACAAATGATAATGACCATTTATAAGAAATATTTTACGAGTTGTTTGCTATTTTATAATATGGTTGCTCAAATTGTTTAACTATAATTGAATCGATGTATACAAAAACGTTCTAAGTCATAAAAACTATTTTTAAGTCAGACAACTTTAACTATGTATGACACACACACATATATATATATATATATATATATATATATATATATATATATATATATATATATATATATATATATATATATATATATATATATATATATATTACTAATTTTGAAATATATTTTAACAAATCTAATATTTAAACATGTCAAAAAGCACCCAGATTTTTTTTTTGAATTTATTAAAGTAATAATTCTGGATTTAATAAGTTTTTTCTCGTTCCATGAAAAAATAGTTTTTATGACTTAGAACGTTTTTGTATACATCGATTCAATTGTCCCTTGATTGTTCAAATATTTTAAAATCTTTTAAGTCCAAGTATTTAAGTTAATAAAATATCTTATTATGTTGTGGTGTTATTTGCCAGCGTTACTATAGTAACAATGTATACATTGTGTTGTCTAGCCTTTTTAAAATTTTTTAAAATTATTCTCTAGACACAGAATATATATTTTCTGTTATTATTATCCTAATTCTACTAACAATAAAATGCAAATAGTACTTTTGTAATAAAAAATTGTGATTTTTTTTTTAATATTTTTTTTTTAGGTATTTGCAGGCTTTACTTGACTTTTCTTTTCTGGTACCTGTGTTGTGACAGATTTTAAAAAGAACTCAACTGATGTTAATGCGGTCTTTATGTCGCTACCTATAAGCATTGACGTTGCTGATACGGAGTCAAAGTTAAAATATTTATAGATAAATTTGTATTTAATTTTTTAGATAATATATCAAGTTATTAATGTGTTTTTATTGTTATTAATGATTTAATAACTCATAACCCGTATTACGGGTTGCTTACTGCTAGTCATTATCATTATGTTATGAATTCATATTAGTTAATAAAATTGTATTGAATATTCTCTGGTTACGTGTTTTATACGTGTTTAAATGCGAGTTTGATACTCAGTAGGCGTCGTATTGTATACCTGTCTTTATACGCATCTGATATCTATTTTTAATGCGCGTTTGACACGATAAAATGGCTAACAAATATTCGTAAATAATGCGTATTCTGGAAAGTTTTAAATGCGCATGCAATACCAGGAAAATATCGTATTGAATATTCTCTGGTTATCGTGTTTTATACGTGTTTACAAGAGTTTCAAATGCGAGTTTGATACTCAGTAGGCGTCGTATTGTATACCTGTCTTTATACGCATCTAATGCGTATTTCTAATGCGTATTCGACACGATAAAATGGCTAACATACATACCACATCGATACGTATTTAAACGAGTTTCTAATGCGCATTTACAACTAAATTTGCCGACTGGGATTATTTGTAATGATCATTCTCTTTTATACTTTTTATTTTATTTCGGTACGCTTAGTTAAAAACAGCAGGAAGATATGTCGAGCAGAACAGTAAGTATCATACCCTTATTGAAGGTTTTTAAAATTTTTAAGTTTCATTTTATAAAAGGTTTTATAAAAGCTTTTAAAAATAAATTATGCTCATAAAAATATTAGAATAATTTATTTATGCTATAATAAACATATTCAAAAAAAGCACTATTTTAATATTTGAAAAAACTTTTAAAAACTTCTCCTTTTGGGTTGCCATAAAGTACGTACGAAGTTATGGGTTTCCATAAAGTACGTTTGAAGTTATTTTTTATAAACTTTTCTGGTTTTTGAAAGTTCATTCAAAAATTTAATAAAGCAAAAGAGAGCACAACCACAACTGATGTAAATAACACTATAGTCATTAAATATTGATATTCACTAGAGTCATTAGAATAAACTCAAGTTTATTACACGAATAAGCAAGAAGTTGTTCGTCAATATTTATAGTTTTATAGGTTAATAATAACCTATAGGTTATTTTAACCTATAATAATCGAACAACTATTTTATAATTGTCCTTAATAACACGTTATTGGTGGTAGCCAGTCGGTTTTCAAAATCTGTAGTATCAGTATTTTTTTATTAAAGAATGAAGGCAACGACATCAAAAGAATTGATTAGTTAAGGCAAAAAACTGAGGAATATGTTATTAAAAATAAAAATGACTTTATGTCGGCAGATGATGCTGTCGAAATGTTTACATCGAAAACAACGATGTAAAACTTATTCCGTTTGCACCCATTCTATCTATTGCTGGTAGAATATTTGTTTTTAAAATGAAGTCTGAAAATAAAGACGATTATAAATGCAATCATTATAGATGGAAAAATAATAAGAATAATAAGTTCTAAGAATAGCAAAAAAGGTTTTAAAAAAACTTATTATCTTACCCAAACTACTACAGGCCAAAAACATTGTACATCCGCAAATTTTAGTAAACAAGTGTTCATAAAAAAACTACCAAAGGTCTTATTGCTATTATCTATTATTTAGGCAATGAAAAATGTGGTGTAACAGATTTGAAACACGGAAACAGTTAAATTGACCATTCATACATTCGCACTGCATCGTCTGTAGTGTCATGTATAAAAAAAGTTTTAAAACCAAGTAATAAACTACAAAATATTTATGAAAAACTAATGTTTGAATCAAATGTGATTCAAACATTAACATACGTTAAAAAAAATAGGTCGCGCAGGGTCGTCAAATTTTCATGAGTTTTTTCATAAAAAAAATAGGCTAGGCTCCTTATGCAGGTAAGAAAACGGTTAAAAAATAACTTTTTTCGTTGTAATGAGGGTTTTAGGCCACTTTTGAAGATTTAAAAATTGTGTAAACTTAAAATTACCTTAAAATTATCAGCTTACTAGGGAGTTTTTAAAGCACATTTTTTATTCAAAATGGCATAAACATTTAAACTAGGAGATTTTAATTAAAAATCTTAAACTTCAATGAAAATGAACTAAAAACAGGTTCTAAAATATGGAAAATGGTTCATCACAAAGAAAATAAACTATATAATTAGGTTCAATTTCTTTTAAGACCAAAATATGCTTATTTTTTTTTAAGTAAATAAGATCTCTGGCAATGCTTTTGTATTCATTTTCTGATTTTATTTTTCAACGGATTCATATAGACGATCATTAAAGATGTAACTTTCCATTGAAACTAGTAGATACCGGAGAGTAGCAGTTTTGAATCTTAGCACATCAAATTTATTTTTAAATAAACATTGCATTTTTAAAGAAATCTTGTTATAGGGGCTCTATGAAAAGATTGTGATAACGTACTGTCATCCTCATCTTCTTTGAGCCCCTATCTGTTTTACTTATTTTATTTATTGAAATTTTATATTACAAAGTTGTAAAATCTTATATTATATTAAAACAGAGAAAGAAAAAAAAAAAAAAAAAAAAAAAAAAAAAAAAAAGAATAATGAATATATAATATATAATACGAGAACATTTGGTTAATTTTTACTTGAGCATCCGTCTAATTTATTCCTTAAATTTTTTTTATCATGATTAGGCGTAATATAAGTACTTGAAATTTTGAATTGGAATATCATATATTCAATATGGAGAGTTATATTTGGATTTTTTTAATATATTTTATGTTATGGTTTTAAGTTATGGTTTACTGCGTTAATTGAATTTCTAAAATTTTTTGGAAAACCGCTAAGAGAAACTTGAAAATGTTTAATTTATTTATTTTTCTAATTTGCTGTTTTGAACACATAAAGTTATTTTGCATTTAGCGCATTTATTGTAACACTATTATCTTTAAACTTTTGAACAAAATCTTTAAATTGGATACATACTCAATGACTCAAGTCATATTTTACTATGAGTTGGTATATTTCATGAAAAAAATGCGAAAAAGTAACATAGGCCCACATTACCCCACTCAGTGGGCAGGGCCATCCCGAACGAATCAAATCGATCGTTATTAAATCTATTCTAATATGAAATGATATGAATGAAATTTTTTCTTATTCGGTTGTTTTTTAAACTGTTTTTTATCGGTTTCATAATTGTTTTTTTCAGAAAAGAATTGTTTTATTTGCACAAAGATTTGCGTATTTCATTCTCCCCGAATGTTAGGGTATAATAAAATATTTTTTTTTATATTTTTATATACCGATTCTTATATATTTAAATACAACTCAATATTCTCTTTAAAAAAAATATTTTTTAGAAATCATTTTTCCGTAAAAATAATTAAAATTCTTAACTATTCCATTTGACCCCATTTTACTCTATTAGGCGAGAATTTTATAGCCAAATAAACATTTAACCGTTATTTGCTAAGGAGGTTGTCAGGGACGCGTAAACAAGTAAGGTTTAGTAAAGTTTGCTTTCCTAAAGTTAATTTTAAGCTAAATTTAAAAAAAAAAAGATTTTTAGAATATGATTCTCTAATAAATTTTAAATAACATTAAACAAAAAAAAATTGAAAAATTTGATTTTTCTGAAGGATATACCAGCTTAATCTTAATTGCACCCCTCTAGCGCCGGCCCTGTATATTATTCTCTATATTCGCTACAATATTCAACAAATATTTAAAACATTTTATTACTTCTATACTAAGAATTATTATTCCGTAGTAAAAAAATTTAGTTTTTAGTTTGCAACTCAACTTTGAAAAAACATATTTCTTCCTAATATTTACAGAAGTAAAGAAAACAGTTAAATTCGAATGGAGAAAGTAATTAAAATAAAAATTTAAACCCAAAAATTTTTTAACCCAAAGTTAAAAATTCCATTTTTAACTTTGGGTTAAAAATGGAATTTCGTTAATTCGTTTTCAGATAAAACATTCCGGTACAAAGAAGAAGAACTGGTTGGTGACACACAAAATCGAATTTTTTTAAGTTTAGTTTATAAATGTTATAACGATTAGTACGTTCTTATTAAATTTAATGTTAACGCTTCAATTTATTATATCAAAGTACAAAAAAGTATAGTAAAAGAAAACTTTTCTTTTTTTAGTTAAACATTAAAATGGAAATACTCGAAGGCGAAAGAAAAACTCAAAAATTTATTACCAAAATGGTTACTATTATCGTAAAGACAAAAAAGCAACAGAATCGTATGGCGGCGGTTTCAAATGTAAGGATGAATTTTGTAGAAGTCGTGCAACAAGTGAACCAAGCCTAGGGTTAGTACAAATAACGCCGCATAACCATTTGCCAGATTTTGAAAAAAAAGAAATTTTAAAATTAAAACAATCAATAAAACGAGCTGCTGAAACTACAAGTGGAAGTTTGCGAGATATTTTTGACCAAGAAACTGCTAGTAACCAATCAGCACATCACGTTTCTTTTGGAATGATGGAAAGCACTATGTATCGCAGACGTAGATCAGTGCAGCCGCAATTACCAGCCAATTGCGGGGAATTAGACAACTCTTTGAGAGTAAACAACATAAGTAAGTTTTTAGACGGGACCGATTTTTACAAAGGGTACGTTCGTATAAATAACGATTATGCTCACATATTTATCGGGAAAACAGTCGTTGCTTCACCGACTGATTTGCACGTTGACGGAACATTTAAGGTAGTTCCGAGAATGTTTTATCAAATGATAACATTTGGATACATTTTGCTTGATCATAAAAGATAATCAATAAAAGATAATATAAGAAGGGTGTAAAAAAGGAATTCTGTTTTTTCCGCGGTGTTTTTTAATACCGTTAGATTTTTTTAGAGCACCTTAATGAATTGAAAAAAACAAAATATATTCCCTGTTTTTTCTTGTTCACCCTCCATATATTATTATTTTTGTTATTATTGTTATTATTGATATTACTACTGTTTTTTATAAATTATAGTTGTTTTTATTAATGTTGTTCTGCAAGTAAAGAATCAAGAAGTAAAGATTTTTTTGTTTTAGTTTATCCCAACTATTTTCATACTTATGACTAGAAAAACGCAAGAGCTGTATTCTCTTGCATTTTCTAAAGTTGCTGAACTCGTTCCACATTTGTCACCGTTACGGATAATGACGGACTATGAACAAGCATTGATGAATACCTTGGAAATTCAATATCCTTTAGCTGAAATTTCAGGCTGTTGGTTTCATTACGTAAATGTAAGCAAAAAAATATTTAACTAAACATACAATAACCTTTGTTATAAAATGGCAATTTTATAACTAAATTAAAATACTATTTGAAAAAAATATATGTTTATTTGTACTGAAAGTTTATGTTTGCAATTAATTATATTTAGGCTGTGGTTAACAAGTGTAAACATCTTGGATTGTTTGGACTTTTAAAATTGCAAGTTCACAGTGATTTGAAGAAATGGATAAGGCTATTATTGTGTCTTTCTTTGCTACCGCCTCACCATATTCAGCCAATATTAGGCAATTTGAATCCAAATTTGTTTGTAGTGTCATTAAGTATAAATGACTTCGCAAAATGTCAAAGTTTAATGACCTATATGGAAACATTTTGGATTGGGCGTATTGGCAGTAACAAAATTTCTGTTTTTGGTTGTCCCAGAAGAACGAACTCTGATCAAGAAAGCTTCCTTGCCTCGCTTTTAAAACGAATAAAGATTGCTCATCCAAACATTTGGGTTTTTATAAGTATATATATATATATATATATATATATATATATAAATATATATATATATATATATATATATATATATATATATATATATATATATATATATTTATATATATATAATCTAAAATAAAAATATAATTTGAACTTATCTTTTATTTGCATTTAATTATTTTAATATTTTAGCAGAACTAAGAAAGTTTGCAGAAGTCCAGCAACTTGATAAATTACGTTTAGAATGTGGACTTCAGATTCGTCGGAGACGAAAGCAGAAATATGTTTTAAATGATCGTAAAATCAGAGTTGCTACTGAAAATTTGGCCAACGGACGTCTAACTTCATTGGAATTTCTACAAAGTGTTTCACATTGCGCAGATGCGTTATTTAACAATCAACTTGGCGTTAGTCGTATAAATCAACCACCGGGATTGGAAACAGTTTCATCATTTACGCAAGGTCAAATAGAGCCCTTACAGCCTAATTTAATTCCACCACAAGATGAAGCCCAGCAACTTAATGTATCAATACCACGTGATGTAGCTATAGTGCAAAATACAGATGATGTAGCTATAGTGCAAAATACCTTCCAACTCGGAGAAAACTTACATAGTTCTACAGAAATTGTTGCAATCACGGAGACTTCAAGAGTAGTGGATGAAACTAATGGAACAACATGTCCTGTTTGTTTAGAAAATACTCCAAACTTCGCTGCTGTTCCCTGTGGACACATGGTTTGCACAATGTGTATACCACATTTACAGTTAAAATGTCCTCGTTGCCGAGCAACAGTTGTTATGTTTATACAAACATTTGCGTGATTTGCTTGATAAATGTTCATATACAAACTTTTTTGTTGAAATTTAACAGTATAGTTGTGTTCAAAACTAAATTTATTTGAACTTACAAAAAAATATTTTTATTTGAACTTACAAAGAATCATAATATTTACAAATAAAATAAATAAATAATAAAACATTAAATTTGAGATTTCGAAATGCAATTTTGTTTGTCGAATAATTAAAAATTATGTTTATTATCTAAAAAAATTGTAGCCACTTAATACTATCATCAATATGAAAGTATCATTTTTACAGACCAATATGGGGCTGTTAATACGTGACAGTTTTAAGGTGGGAGGGGGATCAGAAAGTGCTACCAAATGTCACATGTCAAATTTAAAAAAATTTTTTTTTTTTTTTTAGTTTAGAATATATTTTGCTGTTTAATAAAATAAGTTACATAAGATTATCACGTAATAAAATATATAAACAAATAAGACAATATAAAAAACAGACCGGGACTCAAAGAAGATATGGGTGATAAAATACCACCACAATCTTTTCATAGAGCCCCTTGAAAAAATAAAATGTCGTCAAAATGTTCAAATAAACTGCAGATAAAAGTAAGATGTAAAAACTTTAAATTTAAATACTCAAAGATTTAAAATATATACACCATTGCATAAATAACTACAAAAGATATGTACAATTAATTTTTCAAAGAATAAAAAAGTAAAACTATTTTGATAAAACTTAACGGAGTTCTTGTTATTCCTCCGAATTAAAAATGTGTTTTTTTGCTAGCAACTTAAATGAGTTTAATGATTTTACCATATTATCTTTTTTAGCTTCTTTTTTTTTAAAATAGTTCCATATTTTTGGTCCGCGAAATGCTATTGAACACTCTGTAAACTTGTTTAGTTTCTTAGGCAATTTAAAGAAATTTGATTGGTTTGTTCTAAGGAAATACTTTTCATTTATATTTTTATTAAACTTACAATTAAAATTTACTGGAGTTAGGTTATTTGTAAACTTATACATAAAAATTAAGTGTTGATAAATATTTATTTCATAAATATTCATCATTTTCATGTCAAGCATTAAGGGTTTCGTGTGCTCCCTTCTTTTTTTTCCGTATATAATTCTACACGCATGTTTTTGAACACTAATTATTTTTTTAAGTTTAGTAGTTTGCGTGCTGCCCCATGTAATATTGGCATAACTGATAAAACAATGAATTAAAGAGAAGTAAATTAATTTAAGACATATAATATTAAAAATTTAAATTTTCATCACAGCGGAATCAATGAAAATGTTAGCGAAAAGTTGAAAAATTGGGTAAAAATAACGCCACGCCTCATATTGGAAAAAGGGAGGAGGTTGACAGAAAATGTCATAAAATGTCACATGGGGGAAGGGTGGGGTGTCTAAAAACAGCCAAAAAGGTGTTACGTATTATTTGAACAGCCTCTAACTTAAAAACAAACTAATATTTAAATTAAATCTAAAACCAATTAAAACAAAACAATATACTCTTCGTTTTTGGAAGTATTTTTTCGAAACAAACGCTCTCTATTTCGTTGGATTTGAGATTGTTACGTCTTACCTAGTTTAACTTATTAGATATGTAAACGGAAACACATCCACCACGTCTGTTTTTACGTATGCTGCTTAAAAATGCATAACTCTTGATATGATATAGTTCACTAAGGTCGTCCTTGCTTATATGGGTTTATATGGGCGAATATGTCAATGTTTTTGTTGCAGTTAAACAAATAAATGATGCTAAATGTTCCATAGGCCACGGATATTTAAATGAAAACATTGTAAGCATTTCATATACAGAATATTTTCAAGTTTCTCCATCACTGAAATAATATGGTTCAAATACATTGGTCCAGGTCATAGTTCTATGTCACCTGATAATAATAATATAACTCTTAGGAAAGCATGTTCTTTTAGTATAATTTTATTTTCTGGTTGGTATTGCCATAAAAATATTTGTATAAATTTCAACTCAAATTCTATAGTTTCAAGAGATGTTTCAGAATAACATATCAAATTTGAATTTTGTAAGGACGTCACTTTAACAGTTATTGTAGCGTAGATTAGAAGTGTAATATAGATATAGTTAAACTTTTTAAGAAAGTATTCTTAGATACATGCAATATTTATAAAGAAAACAGCTTTAAATTGAAATATTTCATACGAACCTGGCTGATGGCGTAGAATAAAGTAATAAAATGATGTAACTTCCAAATCTATTATATTGTTTTTTCTTCTTTAAAAACTTTATATTGAAATATAAATTACCCCCCCCCCCCCACACACACACACACACTACTGTGTGACGTCTAGAAAGACGTCTTTAGTTTATCCGGATACGACGTTCTCAAGACTTTTATATGAGACCAATTTAGGATGTCTAACGGAGAAGAAATCTAATATAAATGAGTGCAGCATAGAGCCACCGAACTAGTTACATCAATTAGCCGTTTGTGCGATGAAGATCGATCCTCCTAGCACAAACAACTAATTGATGAAGCTAGGTCGGTTGCTCAACGCTACACTCATTTAACTATCATGTCTCTTCAAACCAAGAGGGGGGGGATCGAACTTTACATGGTCATTTTTTTGGCATATATGTATACATAAAAAAAGTGATCGATTAACAAAATGATAGATTATTAGAAATAATATTCTAATATTCGTGTTCTAAAATTATGACCATAAAAAGTTTGATTCATTCCCTCCCCCCCCCTCCCCCCTTCGATTTGAAGAGATATTAAACTTTGATGGGTCATAAAAACCGAACACAGCAGATTATTTCTGGAAATTTTAAATTTGTAGATAAATTGAAAATAATTTAATTATGGTAAAATAACTACTTTTTTTTTAGTTTTTTTTTGGTTCCCAGGCTGCAATCATTACAGTACTTGGCAAAGCATCCTTATTTGACATTAACATAAACATATACATGTTTGGAATAATTAAACACTAAAAAATGAGGTCAACGCCCCCTGATAAATCGATATCATTTATAACAAAAGACTTGAGCTCAACTATAATCCATTTTTGCCCATAAGTTTATTTATGCTTGGGCTAAGTAAAGTGTTACAAAAACGTTAGGGCATACTAAGAAAAGTACTTTGAAAAAATGCTTGTATAAAAATTAAATTTTCATATCTTTTTTTCTTATTTCAATATATGGTGTCTTTGACCTAATATGTAGAGTTAAGACAATAGAATAGAAAAAAATTGTTTCTCTGGCTTCATTTTATTTTTCATTTTGACTAATATTTGAAAAATAAAATATTACCATTTCCCTGGTAAAATTGATATGCTGAACCTAAAAATTAAGTATGGTTAATATTAAATCTGTTTTTGAATGACTAACACAATATTGATTTTGCATGGTTTTGCTTACCTCAGGCCCAACTATGCAATGACTAAATTAACACTCAGTAATAAAATTACAATTAAAATTTTATTTTTTTGGAAATACGAGTTGATTAAAAATGTTACATTTAAAAAAGTTGACGAACTTGATTTCCTTACAAATTAAAAGTTCACAAGCTTAATGTTCAGGCCCGTGTACAGGCCTGACATATGAACATATATTGCCCGTATATGAACAACAATTGTAAATTGTTAACTATAAATATAGTTTGAAATAAATAAATAAGACATGTAAATTCATGAACTTTGCTTTAAAAGAAAAAATTTAAAATGTTTTGTGTGATGCTCGGATTAATTGTAGGAACTACAACATGATTAAATTGGTTGTCACAGCATGCTTTACTCTATGTTCACTATGCATGCTCACTGGACAAGTTACAGCAATAAAGAAGAGAATAAGTCAAACTATTAAGTAGTATTTTGATAAACAAAAGCTTGTTTATCAAAACGGCAAACAACTTGTAAATATTTTATATAAAGAATATTTTAAACATTGTGTGGAGTAACCTCGTAATTCATTAGAAAGTTCAACAACCTCTTTTAATACTTTTATTAACAAAGACTGTAACACGAGCCCACTACCGGGCCTAACCAACTTTGGAAAAAACGTTTATTAAAGCCCAATTTATTAGGAGCCTTTGATAAAATAAAAAAAGATCTAAACGGCTTTGTGGCATTGAGGCCACTAAGCCTTATAGAAGCCTCACTAAGTTGTCCCGTTCCCGCACAGTTTTTGAACGACAACACCAACTTTTAAATTGAGTTTTAGACAAAGAAAATAATAATATTTACTGAGTATTTTTTTAAAATAAAAAAATTCAAGAGTCCCCACTAAGAAAAAGTTGAAAAATCTATTCAGTGCACTTAAACAACCGCCCCCTTATTCCAAAATTTTCAACTTTTTTCGGCGCACTTATGCCAGTTCGCACTTATGCCGCACTTATGCCAGTTTTTGCAATTGATTCGCACTTATGCCAGTTCGCACTTATGCCAATATTTGCAAATTCTTTCGGCGCACTTATGCTAATTCGCGCTTGTGCCAGTTCGCACTCATGCCAGTTTTTGCAATTGGTTCGCACTTATGCCAGTTCGCACTTATGCCAATTCGCACTTATGCCAATGTTTGCAAATTCTTTTGGCGCACTTATGCCAGTTCGCGCTTGTGCCAGTTCGCACTTATGCCAGTTTTTGCAACTGATTCGCACTTATGCCAGTTCACACTTATGCTCGTTCGCACTTATGCCAATGTTTGCAAATTCTTTCGGCGCACTTATGCCAGTTCGCGCTTGTGCCAGTTCGCACTTATGCCAGTTTTTGCAATTGATTCGCACTTATGCCACTTCGCACTTATGCCAGTTCGCACTTATGCCAATGTTTGCAAATTCTTTCGGCGCACTTATGCCAGTTCGCGCTTGTGCCAGTTCGCACTTATGCCAGTTTTTGCAATTGATTCGCACTTATGCCACTTCGCACTTATGCCAGTTCGCACTTATGCCAATGTTTGCAAATTCTTTTGGCGCACTTATGCCAGTTCGCGCTTGTGCCAGTTCGCACTTATGCCAGTTTTTGCAAGTGATTCGCACTTATGCCAGTTCGCACTTATGCTCGTTCGCACTTATGCCAATGTTTGCAAATTCTTTCGGCGCACTTATGCCAGTTCGCGCTTGTGCCAGTTCGCACTTATGCAAGTTTTTGCAATTGATTCGCACTTATGCCACTTCGCACTTATGCCAGTTCGCACTTATGCCAATGTTTGCAAATTCTTTTGGCGCACTTATGCCAGTTCGCGCTTGTGCTAGTTCGCACTTATGCAAGTTTTTGCAAGTGATTCGCACTTATGTAAGTTCGCACTTGTGCCAGTTCGCACTTATGCCAGTTCGCACTTATGCCAGTCGCACTTATGCAGGTTCGCAGTTATGAAATTCGCACTTATTCAGTCGCCCCGTTGAATTGCAGTCTGTTAATGAGTTTAATTTATAATTTCAGTTGTTGAATCGCAGTCTATTAATGAGTTTAAAGTTTTGCCAGCTAACTACTGGCTTTATTTAAGTTTATTTTGTAAAATCTTGTAACACCTGTTATTGAGTCTGTCTCAGTATTGAAACTAACTTTGCTTGCAACTTTTTTTGTCTGTCATTTTACTCTCAGAATTTTTTTTTTTTTTGGCTCTATAAAATAGGAGTATCATTTGACAGTTTGTTTGCAATCGATCACGTAAACCTCTAACTGCTGTTTGAGGTTTATGTGATCAGATTGCAAATAAACTATCAGATGGTACTCCTATTCCATCTAAATTGCATATAAAATTGCAGTTTAGATTGAATATCATCTGAAGGTTTGTGATAGCTAGAAAAAAAAAATAATTGTACAGAAGTACACAGGGGTTTTGAATAGGGAAAGAATAGTATAGCATAGACTGCTTAAGTGATATTTAATGTCATTATTTATGAATTACAATATTGTATAAATTTATACGAAAATTTTGCATGAGCAGTTTTTATTTTTACTAAAGAGATTTGTCAATTGATTGATGTATTTCTGGCATGAAAAGACACGAAAATTGGAAAAGTACGACATAGAAAATGACGTAAGTAGAATAGACTGAGCAAGGTCTTCAGGTACTTACTCATGAGAAACATCTTTTTATGTTAATGATCATGATGAAATCATACTGAATTGTGTAAATTCAGTTTTCTTTTGTGGCAATTATTATGAATTTGGACCAGAAAAATATTTAAATTTGAATAAATATTAAATCTCAGAAAAGTATTTAGATTTGATAAATAATTATATGTGGCATATTAAGACAATGTGTAACTTGTGATATGTTGAGGCTAATTGCCAAGGAGATCTAAGATCAAATTATTTCAGACTTTGTGATGAAAGATGTTGTTCGAGTCTTTTGAGAATATTCATTGAGTAAACACACTCTAGAAAATGCTAGATCTTTACTCAAGAAAGCCAAAGGTTGTTCTCTGCTTTTCCATGCAAGTATACAATATGCCAAGAATAGTGTGCTGTGATGTGATAATTGTGGTATGTGTTAAATATTCTATGTTTAACAAAAACTTAAAGCTGAAAAGATGCGTCCTTTTTTTTATGCTCTATATAGTCTGCGTTTATGTTATGTTTCTTTACTTCAGGATAAAAAATTGCTTGAAGGTTAATAAAATGTAATATTTGCTCTGCTCGTACGTAAGTGATAAATGTGAGTAAATATGGCGCATACCTTGTGTTTCCTTACGATAGATCAGTAGAAAAAAATAATTACTATCAACATTAAGGGCGAAAAATTGAAGTAAGAAAGTATTCTTGACCTGAATGGTAATCATATAAACCAAAAAGTAAAAAATATTTTTAAATCTAGATTATAAACGTCTCGCGATTATTTTCAACAAACTAAAACCCTCGGTTAAATATGCAAAATTATTAAAAATAAGACGCCTGAGCATAAATGAACGCTTTATGCCTACATCATGTCCCCTCTAAGTAGTAACTGCAACCTACTGAAGCTCGACGTCTCTTAAGTATAAACAGCAAAAGTAAATTACTTTTTTTATGATTCCTTTCAAAAATTCACTTACCTATATAGTGTTGACTATATAGTATTTTGAACTGTAAACTGCACGCTTCAAAGCTTGATCAAGTCCTGAAACTTCATATAAATCTATTGCAATAAATTGAAATTATTTTGTATAATCTTGAATGTGATTAAACAATACAAGGAAAAGCATTGATAAAACGTCGAAAAACGATGGTAAACGCCGTCCAGCTGATAGAAAACTTCATATGGTGATCATTAATCATTGAAAGAAAATTCAAGTTTTTCTAAAAAAGATCGAGCTCAAAGATATGAAAAAATACCTTCCTTAGTCTAAAAAATTTGCTTAAATTCTAGCTTGAATTATATTTAAATGCTAGCTTTGAATCTTACTTAAATACTAGCTTTGAATTCTATTTAAACGCTAACTTTAAATCATATTTAAAAGCTAGCTTTGAATCCTATTTTAATGCTAGCTTTGAAATTTTGTCATAAAATATTCAGACCAAGATGACAAGCAGATAAGACTACAAGCAGAGTATAGTGGGTAAAAAACAAGCTCAATTGTTGCATGATGGATCCCTAACCAAACATGCCGGCTGTTTATTACTCGATGATGAAAAACATGTGAAATTTGACTTCAAACAAAATGCAGGCAAAATTACATTTTGGGATTACAGAATTACATTTTAGTCTGTGTATTTTAATCGTAATTCTTGATGAGTGGTGTCTTCATATCACTCAGCATATAAGCAAAGTTCGTGCAAAAATACAATAAGCTATGGTGGCTCTGAAGTGGTTTTTTATAATCTTCAGTTTACTAAACGATCTTTCAGCCTCTCCAACGCATACCGACATGGAATGGAAGATGCTCAAAAAAATGCATATCAACGGGGAAATTGGTTATAAGCCTTGTAATATATTTAATTTTAAAAGATAAAAAATTTGAGGTTTCAAAAATTGAAAGAGTTACCTCATCTGAACAAGGACGATGCTTTCAGCCGGTTGAAGTGGCAAATTTCTTCAACAAGATCCTCTTCTTTCACATTATTTGAATAGAATTTCGAAAATTGACGTGTTTTTTCATCTTGTGAAGAAGAGTCTTCAGGTGGAAACCAAATAAAGGAAAACTAAGAAGAAACCTATTTCACGGCTTTGAATCTTGCCTAAATTTGTAGAATTATGTGGTCCAGCGCCAAGTTAAAAATGTTTACTTCAAAATTCTTTTCTCTACCGTTGTGATAGTGGGCTGTATTTGGTTGTTCTTTTACGTACAACCAAATACAGCCCACTAACGTACAAAAAAACGTACAAAAAGAGTGAAAATCTTTTCACTCTTTTTGTACGTTTCACTTGAAACGTACAAAAAGTACGTTTCACTTGTTCTCTAACTTCCCAAATCATCGTACCCCAGTTGAATTGAACAAAGTGGAGAATAAACGTGATTTGTTCTGTGTAAGATACATCTGGGGTCCCATTGTTAATTATTGTAAAATTTACAGCATTTTTCATTTCCTTCACAACTGCGTCTTGAACCAATGCAGCACATTTACTGATGAATTTGTTTTATGATTGCCAGGAGTGATAGTGATCTTGCATACTGGTTCCCTTATTTTGATAATGAGCGATGGATTCAAGATAGTTCTTTAATATTTCGTTGTGATAAGAAATGAGTTTAAGGCAACTTAAAAAGTTCCCTTTCTTGTTTTTCTTCATGGAAAAATAGTGCCCTTTAAAAAAATAAGTACTATGTTTATTATATTATAATAAAGAATTTATTAATAACTATTTAGAGTTCTAAAGAAGAAGAGATTGATCTCTATTGGTTCCGGAACTTCCAAATCCAAATAAAGTACACGGGAAACATAGAAGAGAATTAAATGATGGGCTCTATATCAAATAATCTCTTTGAACTTTTTCTCGATTAGGCAATGCAATAAAAACTATTTCTTTTGGGAAGGCCTTGTTATTAGAAGCATCTCGAGGGAATTTATCAGGTAAAGTTGACGGAACCTTGAATATTTCTTCTTTTTCTTTTTGTTCAAGAATCAATCTTAGAGTGCTGGGTCATTTTCAACGCCTAAATTAAAAAAAAAAAACTTAAGTTTTTATTTAACTGTTTTGAATTAATCTAAAGGGACGCTATTAAAAACATGAAGTTCCGTATTATTAAAAATTTTTGACGAATAAAAAATAATGATAAAAAACGGGAGTATTTTATATATTTCAATTACATATAGAACTTTAGGATTTAATTTTTTTTTTAATTCGGCATTTGGCGCCCCTTGAACATCTGCCGCCCGGGACATACTGTACCTTTTGTCCTCCCTCTCTCGGTGCCCCTGATTACATAAGATTTGAAAGATACCTATATTGTGGATACCATAAACAAAATATTTTGGATGATGTTACTTTGTTGTATATTTATCACGATAATGTTACTTTTGTTTACTTGATATTACAAAGTAAAGAAAAGGTAAAGCAAGACAAATTAATTAATATCTAGACATATCATCTGCAGCACCTGTCTCGCATGACAACAACCTACCAGTACCACAACAGCCAAAAAATGTAGGTATACTTCTTTCAAAAGACTTATATTTAATTTAAATAAACATAAAGTATTTATTATGAATTTATTTTTTTTAATGAAGTTTTAAACGCTACTGTTTTTGCCAATGTAGAGGTTGCTATTTGCTGGGTTTTTTTTCTTTTAAAAAGGAAGATACAATTAATATTTCATCTTAAAAATTAGCAAGTAACAGTAGCGAAGACATTGAGGAAGCTTTTGTACAAATACTTTTTTCAGCCTCACTTTCCAAATCAAATTGAGCTAGATAATTAAATCAGAGATTTAGGTCTTACTAAATCATTAACTGAAACTTTTTCATCAAGGCTGATGGAATAGAATCAACAGACGAAGACTGCAGGACATGTGTGTACCTGAAACGATTCAAATGTATTATTATTTGAAATTTACAATGACTAGTGTAACTATTAAATAGTATATAATTGTAAAAATGTGACTGATTTGTTTACTTCTCTTAGACTTGAGCATAATCCTGTACAATAGCAACTGTTCATAAATAGCTTAAAACGGGGTCTCAAGGCTCCACAAGGGAGATTAATTTTCCTTCTTTTCCTCATGCACATTCGGTACAGAAGAATAAAAACTATGGTAATGTCAAAGAACTTCTTGTCAAAGTAAGTTATTCTAAAATTAAGTGGAATGTTTGTGATGATTTCAAGTTGCTTATTTTCTTGCTTGACTTGGTTACACAAAGTATTCATGTTTTCTTTGCTTATGGGATAGCAGGGCTGATGATGATCATTACAAGAATATTTATTGGCCACCACAATTGGAACTAAAGCCAGGATTATTCAATGTTCTCAAGCAGCCTCTAGTAGATTCTTTTAAAGCTTTATTACCCCAATTCATATTAAACTAGAATTAGTAGACCAGATTGTAAAAGCCTTAAAAATTCGTCTTATGGTTCTAAATCTATTTAAGGCAAAGATCAAATGTGATTTTTAGTTGAACCCCAAATAAAAACATTTTTAAGTCAAAGAAACTCAATTTAGACTTAAAGTTTATTGCTTTCAAGCAATAATCTCTAAGTCAACTTTTATGACCTTGCAAAGTTTGCGGCCCCTTTAAATTAAAGTTCAAGCTTTATATTGTCATGATTTAAGAACACTAAGAGATTATTGTATGAAATTTAAAATTTGTTGATGAATATAAATTTAATTAAAAAAAAGGAAAAAAAAAATTTATAAACTCATTGCTCTCATCTTAAGGGCAGGGGGAACAAATAAAGCCCTAAGGGTTTAGGGCTTTATTTGTTCCCAGGCTCCTGTCATATAAATTTTTGCAAATGTTCCTCATGTGACATAAACATAAGCTTCTAAATGTTTGGAGTGTGAAAGAAAAGCAAGAAAAACTTGCAACGGACCTGTGTTTTTCAGCTGTGACTTAACAATATCAAATCTCATTTTATTGTTCATCAGGCAAATGAATAAGTTTAGCTTGTTTTGTTGTGTAATTATTAATATATCCTCAATAAAAAATAAGGGATAAAGTTTTTGCTGCGTTTTTAAACTTTGAGGACTTCCAACTATATCAAGCTTTTATATTAATAATTTTTTATTGTAACGTTGCATTGTTAATAGTTTATTTTATTTAATACTATATTGTATTAAGTATATTTTTGACAAATGGTTTAATTTTACTAACAGTGCGGATGCGTTAGTGGTGTAATGGTAGAGCACTCGCCTCAGAAGCGAGAAGTTCCAAGTTCAAACCCCACCACGTCCTAGTAGTACCGCGCTCAGCTTGTTTCTCCGCGCAGCAACCTAGTTCGTCAAGGTTGTGTTTCGGAGTTATAGAGTTGAGAGCTGTAGTGGCCTTTATGGCCTTGGGAGGAAAAAAAACAAAGAGTTTTTAAAACGTGTGTTGTTTTATGTGCAAAACAGATACAAGGTTACTTTGTGGTGCAAAATATTTTACTAACAATGCGTTGGGTGATTATATACCAAAATGACACCAACTTTATCTCTTCATTTAAATGCAGTTGTACCAATTAACGCAACACGCAAATTAGCTTAACAACATGGGATGGTTGGGGATTGCTGCTGAAAAAGTTATAATCTTTAATACAATAAAATTATAATCCAAATATTTACGCGAGATTCAAAAGTTCCAAAAATTAAATTAAAAAAAAACAAAAACTAAAATCTACTTTAAGTATCAAAGTTCTCCAAATTCAATTTTTTTTATTTTATTTAGGTCAGTTATACAAATCAGTTGTACAAATATTCATTTACTTAAAACTATTGTATTTAATAGATTCCTCATTTGTTAATATGATATAAATACTTCTTAATATATAAATTCGTCTTAAAAAACCAGTTAGAGTGTTTAAAGAAAACTTAAAAGTATAAACATTTGCGAGAAAAAAATTAAATCAAAAAGCGATGCAAAAACTAGAACAATATTGATTTTATAATTTAAGTTGCAAATATTTTATAATTACGGTCAGATCTCAGCAACGGGTCATGCAAATTAACAGTTATATATATACTTTTTATTCGAGAACCAACAGGCCATATGCCCGCATCGCATGTTTTGCTTTGATTATTAATAAATATAGAACTTTAGAAAATATTTAAAAAGTTAGTAAGACTTTTTGGAAGAAAGTCTATATGTAGTAAAATTAAAAGTAAAACTTAAATTACCCAAAAAACCGAAAAATTGGCGTGCATCCAGTTGGTTCCCGAATAACGAAATGTAAAACTGTTATTCACTGTTAAATAAAATTCTTTATTTGATTTAAGCCAAACGCTCCACCTTTTTCTTCCTTTTTTGATCCATTGATTAAAAATTGAATTGAGTTAAACTAAAATCGGACTTAGTGCTACTTATTAAATTAGAGACTCATTTATGCCAAAAAAAATTTAATTAAATTTGCGACGCGACTAAAGACACTTTGCCTAATGAAATGGTTTAATCGTGCTAAAGTAAGACCGACATTTTTGCAGTATTAACAAAATATATATTATTTAATTAATATTTTAGACTATAAGAAGCCTTAAAAAGTTTTTATTAAATATATATATATATATATATATATATATATATATATATATATATATATATATATATATATATATATATATATATATATATATATATATATATATAAATATATATATATATATTATATGTTTAAAAAATATATAATATAATAATAAAATATAAACCTATATAATATAGGAATAGATTCGACTAATATGAGCACCTAGGTAATATAAGCATACCGAAAGATTTCTAAGATGTGAGTAGTGTTGCTTTGTATTTTTTGAATTGACTTTATGTGGTAATAATATAAACAAGGCGATCCCGAAAAGATTTTTAAAGGGGAGGAGGGGGGCGGGAGGATGACGTACCTGTTTTTTGCTGACTTAAACCAAATTTTTCCGACTAACTTATCTAAAAAAAAAAAGGTCCTCGTTGGCCGACATTTGCCGACAGCGAACTAAAGATCTAAATTTGCCGACTCCAGTGTCCATTTTGCCGACTAATAAAATTCGTAGGGGGCTAGACACCCCCTTCCTCGAGACGGCTCTGAACAGAAAGCAGTACAATTAGTGTAAATTTATACACAGTATTTAGCGGATCTCATTTAACTAAAACGCTACTCAGTTTTTTTGTGCTGCTAAATATTACCATGACACATAAAAGAATCTGTAGCACGAAATTTTGATGTTGAAATATAGAAATTTTTTTTCATAAAGAAAAATATATTTACTAGAAATCTATTCCATTTTTGTTTGGTTAAAAATGCGTACAAGCATATACTTTTGACTTCATTTAAAGACACTATTTTCGTGTAAAAAGAGCATGCTTAAATTACCCAGTATTTTTTATTGAAATTACCTGATTTAAAGTCCTAAAATTGCAATTGTTTTAATTGCTTTTTGAATAAAAGCAAAATATATTAAAAATTTTTAATATTTTAAAGATTAAAAATATTTTTTGGTGGTTAGGGAAGTGGAGGGGGGGGGGGAATGTGAAATTAAAAGATTAAAAATCATTAAAAGATTAAAAATTTGATCTTATAATGATAGTCAAGTTTGCATTTTTTTACATTTACGGCATTGTGCGCATTAGAACATATATACTAATGTGATTTTTTTGAGCTAATTTAAATTACTCATATTATCATGTGGTCTTGGAGATATGAGCTCTTTTTCTACTTTTAAAAAAATAATATTTTAAATATATATATATATATATATATATATATATATATATATATATATATAATATATATATATGTATATATATATATATATATATATATATATATATATATATGTATATATATATATATATATATATATATATATATATATATATATATATATATATATATATATATATATATATATATATATATATATGTATATATATATATATATATATATATATATATATATATATAACATTTTATTGTTTATATATCAGTTTAGGGAATTAGTAAAGTGCGGAATATGGAAATTTTGCAACAGCTAAAATGCGAGAATAAAGTGCAAAAATAGGGTTAGTGGAATGGGGCTTCAGTAAATGCGTAAACTGATTTATGGAGAACACGCAAAGAGCTGTATCGACTGGGGGTAGAAAAATAGTTAAGATAAGGAGAAATTTTACGAATTAACATTCTTGAGGAGTTATGCAAGTTTAGTCATCCGGCAAATAACCCTACGAAACACTAGACTTGTCTATATGTGAGCGTCACATATAGACTTGTCAGCCGTTAGTAAATGGAACACATGACTGGCTTGCTAGTAAAAGTGGTTGTATAGCCAGCTAGTCAGTTGTAAAACTGGCAATTCAGCAGTTAAAAACTACTCCCACTTGCTTGATGAGATACATAAACATTCACTTGCTAAACATGATAGTTGGGAAAATCTCTTGCAGTTTTCCAAAAAAGCCATAATACCTATCATAGCTCATGAGCTAAGTTATGTTGGTGTTTTAACAATAGTTTTTCCACAGCCTGACTTGACTATTTATTAATAAAACGCAAAAGGATTGTGTTCTTATACCGAATTAGCAAAAATTGAATCTAGAATTTTACAGCTAACTGCTTCAAATGCAGTTTGTGAGAGTAGTTTTAGCATTTATTCAAACGTTAATTGTGTGAAAAGGAATTACTTAACTACTAAAAGTGCTGAAAAGTTTGTTTCCATTTTACAAAATTTGAAATTTTAAAATATTGAAACCAGCAGTAATGAAAACGGTACAGACACAACTATCTCTCAAATAGACAACTCGAGTGAAGCAAATGTTTCTAGTACTTCAACGCCTTGGTCAGCAGTAATTAAAACAGAAAATGTAAAAAATGACTTTCGAATCATCGGATGAATGAGGTTTGCGGCTACAACTTTTTTTTACTTTAATATTTATACTTTGATACAATACTGTTCAGAACTTTTGTTAACTACATTGATAACCAATAGAATATACTATTCATTTAAAAATTTTTAAGTATGTGTTCCTAGAAATTAATTACAGTATTGGGTTGTTTTTTTTGAAGGGATAATATATTTTTCTTTGGCAATTATCAAAAACAAGTAATATGGTCTTACAATATTTGTTATACACGATATATAATAGAAATGCTTATTTCATTAACTTTTGAAATCCGATATTAAATTGACATATTAAATACTAATATATTTTAATTATAAAAATTACAACGCTAATTCCCTCATAGGGTAAGAATAGTAGCTGCAATATTTAGGGAGTGTACTACAATTCTTAGTAAGTACAACATGACAAATAAAAATTCTCATAGTATACTTAGATTTTCGACTAAATTTTTAATTAATATTTTAATATAACTTAAAATTTTTATCTATACATGTATTAGTGCTTATAATGGTCATGTACTAGAAATAAAATAAAACTAAAAACTCTGCCAAAATTTATGCCATAAAAACTTTAAAAATTGCCAAAACAACAACAAAAAGTATCAAAATAAATATATCAATGATATAGAAAGCACATTTCTTTTGTCAAACTAATACGGCTTCTAAGATCATTTATAAATTGAGAAAAATTTATTCACTTTTATATTCTTAAAAAAAAAGTTTTTTAATTTACTTATTTGTATTTTAACTTTTTTATTGAATAACTTATTTGTTTAATAAAAACTTTTTATAAATAATATTATTTAATAATTATAAATATACTATATACAAAAAAATATGAAAATTACTTTGAAAAACGTATAAAATGCTTTGGTAAATTAAGAGTAGAACACTCAAGACCCATAACTTGAAAAGGAAATGGTAGATCAATAGACCACTCATCTCTTTCTAAGTCATAACTTTCAACAATATCCAAATATTTCCAAGAACAATCCCTTCCTCCTATTATAAACAGTTTGTTGTTAACAAGAGTTGATCCAGCTCGCCACCTTGAAATTTGAGATGAACTCTGAATAACCCAGTTGTCTAAAGTAATGTCATATATTTCAAAAGAAGATACACAATATCTTTCACTATAACCACCAAAAACATAAATTTTATTGTTAAAAATAAGATAAGTTGCTCCTGCACGTGGAATTGACATTGGAGAAAGTAAGCACCATTTCGAGTTATAATAACGCTCTAACGATGCTGATTTCCAGCCACCAACTGCAAATAAACAAGTTTCATTACCAACAAGACCATGACAATATCTTGCCTCATTCATTGGCATAAACATGTTCCATGTATTAAGCTCATGGTCATAAAACTCAACAGTATCTAGGGCATTATAGCTTCCATCCAAACCACCACTAACAAATATTTTATCATTGTATACACACACTCCAGCTGATTTTCTTTTAGAATTCATTTCACAAACTTCAGACCACTGGTTTTGACTTGGATTAAAGCATTCAACATTAGAAATTGGTCCTCTATGGCTGTTTAAACCACCAATAACAAAAACTTTATTCCAAATCAAAACTGTTCCATGGTCATGTCTTGCTACTTTCATTGGTGCTAAACTCCCCCATTTTTTTGTGATGGTATTAAAAGCAAATGAAGCCAGCAAACAGTTGTTACCATCATAACCACCAGTTGTCATAATTATTGTCGCTGTATCAAGGCATTTGCGAGGAGAAGCTGTTTTATTGAAAGAAATAGCTCTTGAAAGATATTTTTCATAATAAGAATTTTGAAACTTTGTTGTTAAAATAAACTTTTGAGATAAGTATGGAAATCGTATGCACTTAAACAAATCTTCAAAATGTAGCAATCTTACTGATGAATCAAAATAAATCCATTTCATCAAAGCACTAAAAACCACATCTTCACTTGAAACCTGAATTTCATCACTAGACAAAATCTCAATTAAATCTTCTAAACTTAAATTCAAAAATTCTGTTCCATTAGCAACTAATGAGAAATTGTCATGCAACATCTTTAAGGCTTTTTGCTCTAAATCAAAACAACAATATCGATTAGCTATTGTACTCACTGATAAGCAGTTCATAGGAGAAAGAATATCTTTCAAAAAACTAGAACAGGCATCACGAAGACCATTAATTATAAAAAAATTTGCACATGAAAATAAGGACTCTACATTTTCTACAGTAAGCTCAATCTCGCCAGTATATAAGTATTTAATAAAATCGTCAGCAAAGCGTGGAAGTAAACCCGATAATTCCATATCAACTTTTCCATCAATTTTTTCTTTCATATTGGTTTGTAACATTGTCGAGAATACTTCAGAAGAAGCAGCTAAAATTATTCGATGAACTCTAATTTCTTTGTTGTGAAAGCTTAAAATAATGTCAGCAAAATTTCCTCCTTTGAATATATCATTATACATTTGTTTAAGAATATGATCAATATGAAACTTATCTATTACTTTCTTCGTATTATCATCTCTTTCCATTTTTATAACTTGACTATTGGCTTGTTCACTATTTATTCTCATCCCTAGCATAACTTTGCATACCGCATAAATTATGAGAATATGAAACCACAAAACAAATTTTATAGAAAAATGGCATGAATAAATATAAAACTTTTTTTTTTAATGAATGAAAAAGTGTTATTTATACTTTATTATATTTTGTTATAGGATTATATTTTACTTATATATCTCAGTAAGATTAAATAGAGATATTTTTTTAATTAAGATAAACTGCGGAAGTTTTTATATAATTTTTTTTAAGCAGGGCATATTTGGAAATATTTTTATAAATACAACTCTCCCTCAGGATGGCTTCACTCCATTTTAATGAGTTTATTACTTCTTTTACAGAGGATCTGCGTAGGTGGTTTTAATATTTATATAACGAACTTAATCGTACTTAGGAAAAACACAATATAATCTTAGTATAACGCTATATCCATTACCATTTTAAAAAAATGTCTGTTACCCGCTATATATAGAAAATCTAACATTTTTGTATATATAAAACAAGCTACAAATAATGGAGTCAAGCGTTTTTAATATGAACTATTTTTATATGAATCTCTATTTTTACTTAACATATCTTATAGCTTTTTTTTAAAAAAAAATCACGTCAAGTTTTTGGCAATGTTATTTTCAGTCAATAATACAAATAAAGATGAAATCTTTATTGAATATTGTATTTGATTTTAAAATTTAAAAACTAAGATTGTTTAAAATATATATATTTTTTCTTTTAATTGTTTCAAATATTTGTGATAAATTGCGCATATTTTTAACTCTCAAAAGTGGATGTAATTATATTAATAAAAAAACTGTAAAACGTCATTAATTAAAGAATGTCTTTTGTGTGTGTTGACCTGTAAAATATTAGAGCGAAAAGAATACTATAAATAAGACTAAAGTAATGCGATTTTTGCAATTTATAATTAAGAAAAGTTCTTGATTTATGCAATACAGTTTTTACAACTTGTACAATGCATTTATACAATAACAAAGGATATTTTTGCTACAATGACACCTATGAGATTTCATCATAATGAGACCAATATAACTTCTTGATTTCATTTTGATAACTTTAACGAAAAATTAACTGACTGTCTTTTTCATGGAAGAGAAACTAGTTTATTCATAGTTCAAAGATAAACTATTTGTTTTAAATCATAGCTTAAAACTTTCAAGTTCAGTGTTTATTGTTTGAAACAATATCTTTACATGAAAATAATTATAGAATAAACTTGTATTATCAGCATACAGCATTGTTACTACTTTATGAGAGCTTTTATGCGTATCATTAGTATGTATTAAAAATAAAAATGTAATGGCCTAGGATTGATCCCTGTGGAACTCCGCACACAACTTCAAGAAACTTTGATTTCTCCAACAAAACATACTGTTTTCTTTTAAAAAGACATTTTAGTTTTGAAAGCAATCAACTGTGTATTAAACGTTTTGAGAGATCGACACTCTTAATAATTTTTACCTTAACGAAGACTTGGATAATTTCATAGCAAGTTTCATAACAGCGTGTTCAGTAAAGCAGCATCTCTGAAATCCAACAAAAGTGTATTTTATGCCACCTTATATCACAAAGAATACTTTATAATATTTTTGAAAACACTGGAAGAAGTAACAGGGCAATTTTATGGGGCTGTTACCCCCCAAGAATACAAATTTCAACTTCCAGTCTGTTTTTTTCAGGAACTTAGTCGGTTAGTCGAGATTTGACACATTTCAGTTGGCAGATTTTTAATTTTTAATTCCTTTTTTTTAAAGCAATCAAACACCCCCACCACCATCACCACCTCATTATGTTTGTATATTTGCCACTGATAAGTAAGAGAAGACGGAAGTTCGTAACAATAGAATAATCACCTGATTTTAATTTATCAGAAATATACTCTTTTCAAATGAAGATGCAATAAAGTAGAATGAAAATTTACTTATATAATTCATTACAAAGACAACTTACATTAGTAGTAACGTCTTCATGGGGAAGGGAGAGGGGTGGAGGACATTTTATTTAAATAGTAGTTTTAAATAGTTTTTTTTATAGAAATAACACATTGCTGTCTGTTAACAAAAAACAATTTAATCAATTTATGGTGGTAACCGATTAAATTACTCTTTGAAGCAGTTGACACTTATAGTGTTTGACAACTTTGTATGATATTGCCTTCGATGGGTGGACAATGCAATTGTTGAAGAAATTTAAGCAAACGAGGCAGTTGTTTACAATTTCACAATAAAAGCTCTACTTTTTCAAGCAGTATTTTTACTTTTGAAGCAAGAGCAAATCATAGAGTCGCATCTATTACACAGAGAAGCAGCCGTACCTCTATCAGAATCCGGCAAACTATATAGCAGGTTTATTGGGTTTAAAGGAAGTGGAATGGAAAAAACCGTAAACAGTAAGCCTCGCATCAGCGAGGCTTACTGTTTGCGGTTTGAGTGTTGATGTTGCTTAAATAAGTAATTGTTTAAACAAGTTGGTTAATAATTTAAAAAAAATTTTGATTTAAGTTGGTTTATAGTTTAAAAAAGATTTTCAAAACTTTAAACTAATTTTTTGATATATAACTGTTTTTTTTAATTATTATTTTAGCAGTTGCTAAGTTTGGAAGAAAAAACACAAGCAATTGTTTTGTTTACAGGAGACATACAAAGTTATCAATGCTATTAGTGCCGACTGCTTCAAAGAGTAATTCAATCAGTTACCACTATAAATTGATTAAATTGTTTTTTGTTAACAGACAATGTGTTATTTCTATAAAAAAAAACTATTTAAAATTACTATTTAAATAAAGTTCTCCCCTTCCCCATCAAGACGCTATTACTAATGTAAGTTGTCTTTGTAATGGATTATATAAGTAAATCTTCATTCTATTTTATTGCATCTTCATTTGAAAAGAGTATATTTTCTGATAAATTAAAATCAGGTGATTAATCTATTGTTTCGAACTTCCGTCCTCTATTAATTATCAGCGCCAAATATTGAAACATAATTAGGGGTGACTGGTTTAAAAAAAAAGAAATAAAAATTAAAAATCTACCAACTGAAATGTGTCAAATGTGTTTCTTGAGAATTGATGTAACGGTCTATTGTGGATGAATAGTGTAAAATAACAACAAGTTTTATTGAATTAAAATTATCTCAAACACTGTCGTGAATGATAAAAATAAAACAATAGAATAATTTTTAAATGAAAGAAAACAGAGACTCAGTGACTGATGCAAAAACTCCCCTCCAAAAACGTAAACAAAACATATATGTACTTTTATCTAATAATTCTAAAAATATTATTGCTCGAGTAAAACACGTCCTATCTTTATAAATGTGGAAAACCCAAATTATAGGGTTCATAGCCGTGACAGAGACCAAAGAAAATACTTCTTCTTTCAACTCTTAACTAAACCTTCCAGTAGGTTAACTATTTTACTTTTTTATAAAATATATGGCAAAGTGTCAAAGTTGGTTTTTGGTTGTTAGCAACATCTCATTTGTAATAAAAATGATATAAAAATAATGTTGGCAAAGACTTTTGTGCTAACACGATTTGCAACATCGTTCTAACATTACCAACGTTTGCGTGATAGTCAGAATACGATGGAATAGATTGGATCAACATTGATCTTTAAGATTGAATCAATGTTGAGTTATATACATTGGATGAACGTTGGGCTTAGATAATAAAAATAATCAATTTTTGCGATGTTTTTACATAAGTTGGATTAATGTAACGGCGCAACCTATTTTTAGCCGCGTCGGTATTAATCTTTTCATTGACATTATTGCTAAACAAATGATATTGGATCAACGTTGGATTTGTATCAAAAACTAACATCCGACGTTAGCGATTGATTTTCATACATTGGCTCAATTTATGTGCGCTGGCTGGGCTTTCTGGCTGAGTGAATTTTAGTTGTTATAGATTTTACATCCAAATTAAGTGATTTAAATTTTTAATTGGTAAAAACACGACAATAATTAAAAAGATTTATAGCATACAAAAAACAGTTATTACATTAATAAGAAGATCTTTAAAAAAATAATTCAAACCTCGTTCCAAATATGAGGCGTTGCGAACGAATAGGGGCACACCAACCAATTTTCGAAAATTCGTTTTCTTTAACCATTTTTTACTTTAGTCTGTCATCTACAATAAAACACAAGATCAACGTGTCAGTGGGTCTGAAGAGGGGTCTGAAAAAAACCACCAACTACCACAGAGGAGGGGGGTGTGTGTGTAAACTCTTCTACCACGTGGTAGGAAAAAGTGTAATTTCGCGCGCTTACTCAAAACTTGATTTTGGTTGGTGTGCCCCTTTCGTTCGCAACGCCTCATATGTCCAATCATTATGAAAACAATGTTATAATTACAAAATTGTAATTATAACATTGAAAGTTATTTTCAACATCAGTTCTCAAGTTTTAACAAAAAAATTAAAACTCTTGTTATTTCTTTTTAAATTTTTTATAATCGATAATGAATCAAGTTGAAAACATTTTTATAAAGTTATATTAAAGGTTAACGACAATGTTAAAAGTAGAACAACAGAATAAAGTTAAATTTAAAAGTTCAACAAAAGAGAAATGGATCGCGTGCAATAATAAAAGTTTATTTATAAATTTTTTATAGATATTCGAAACCAAATAATAAATAAATATTCGAAAATAAACCAAATAATAAATAGATATTCGAAACCAAAGTCTTTTTGCATTAAGAGACAATTAGATTCTTTCCTGTAATGTTTCAAAGAGTTGTGTTAAACAATATTGTTTTTATTGTTTATTATTTTTGATTTAGAAGAGATTTTACTAAAGCAAGATTGAAATATATAAAAAGAAAGTCCATGAAATGTTTTAAATACAGTAGTAGATAAAGCTTAGAAATTTTGGCTCACAATCAAGAAGTTTGGTAGTATCGCGCAACGGCTTTGTTCATTAAGTTTTTTTAAGGTTGAGAGAGAGATTCAAAATAAACTTAAAAAAATAAAAGTAAAATGAATAGCATAATTTGGTGTATAGTTTACATAAGTGTTATGTTTTCATTAAAAAATGTTGATTCATTAAAAAAGGGTTTCAGACTACTTCATCTATGAGTAGAACAGTTTAAGTATTTTAATGACGAAACGCTGCGATTCGCAATTTTTTGAATATGAAAATTTGACTTTAAATTTCTCTAAAAGTAAAACAAATTTTAAATCCTTTGAACTTAAGGCTCATTTATGTAAATACTTTGTTGTACATACAGGCAATATAAATGCATTAGTTGCCTTTGCAGATAATACTATTACTAACGTAAGCGAAGATCTTCATAATAATAATATAAACACTTCACCAAACAACAACAACAACAACAACAACAACAAAAAAACAGTTAAGTTTTTCTTTTTCCACACTGCTTACACTATTCAAAAATATAAGTTTGGTTGTTTTTAATTCCTGGTAACAATTTTGATGAAAACATTATTTCTGACAACCCAATCTCTTCATTCTGTTATTAAATTTTATCAACATCAACCATGATAATCTTGACATCCTAGTTTACAAATTGTGAAGCTGTCCTTTTATATTTTACAAATTGTGATGCTGTCCTTCTATATTTTACGAATTGTGATGCTGTCCTTTTATACTCTACGAATTTTGATGCTGTCCTTCTATATTTTACGAATTGTGATGCTGTCCTTCTGTATTTTACGAATTGTGATGCTATTCTTCTATTTTTTGTGCCAAGGTTTGGGATTTTATAAGTTTTTAGCAACAGATTCGCCATGTATGGTTGCAAAAAAACCAACTTAATTTTCTTGTTGAGTTAATTATGTAACACTTGTAATGATTTCATGAGATACTTATTTATAAATTGATATAAGCCATTATCACTCCAAAATCTAATTTGCTCAACGGTTTCTAGAAGTGGTTCCATAATTACATAAAAGATTCAATCATATAAGAAACCACTGTTTCTTTTAAATATTTTTGATGGTTGAGGCAATTGCAAGTGATTGGAAATAACATTAATGATATACAGCTGATATTAAAATTAAAATTGGAGTCTAGCCGTAATATTTAGTGCATCCATATAATATTCGCAATAGCTCATTAAACACCCCACAAGCAGTTTCCTCACATGTAAAACTTCATTGTCTTTCAGAAAATAATCAATGAATAGATGCAAAGCATTCAATACTTTATTTGAGCTGGGTATCGCAGCTGGACATCGCAACTGGGCATCGCTACCAAATATTTGAAAGCGCTACTGCTACCTCTTTTTAAATATATTAAAAACCTTGTGATTGTTTACATTATTATATTTTAGCTTGTAAATTTTATAGAAAATTAACGAAATGTTTTAAAATGTAATAAAGAACAGAAAAACAAAAATAAACAAACAAACCTTGCGCACCTTTGGGAACCAGAAACCGCTATCGCTCTTCCGCTACTTTATCAAACTTTTAAAATAGTACTGCTAATCTGCTTCTAGTCTGTTACCAAATAGTACTGCTAATCTGCTTCTAGTCTGTTACCAAATAGTACTGCTAATCTGCTTCTACTCTGTTACCAAATATTTTTAAATTTTTTATTTTTTAAAAAGTAAAAGAAAAAAATTTTGTCCCTCATTGAGTTTTTTATATAAATTCGGAATGTTATAAAATATGCTTTTTTACACTTCATTAAAACTAAATTGCTAATTTTTTATCAGTAAATTTTAACATACATTGATGTTGCCAACTCTTGTATCATCCATAGTGGTATAATCATGGCAGATGTAGCCGAAAGCTATCAGCTTATAATGGGGATGTTCAAAAGAACAAAATATCGTTCAAAAATGTAAACATTATAGGAGATTTAGATTGTTATATTAATGTACAAAAATATAGAACATTATGTACATAATGTATTATTGATTGATAAATCTTTTAAACAAGCAAAGCGCCGAGTCATACAGCTCAAAGTTCATCTTCTCTCTTTGTATTTTCTACATGGCTAAATGAAACTGGTTGAATGTACTAACATAGTTTGACCATTGTCTGTAGTTGTTGCATCAATCTGAGAATTAAAGAAAATTAAAGTTAAAATACCCAATTTTAATTGAGTTTAATACTTTTAAATTTCTAAAATATATTCTGAAACTAGAAACAATTATAAGTTGATAATCTTTAAAATAAGTTGCTTTAACAAACTCAACCGTTAAAGCTATACTCCTAATGCAAGTCGGACATGAAGCCTGCAAAGAGCTTCCCAGTTTGGGCTTCTTTTAACATCTTGGCACTTGACAACTTGAAATTATAGTTGAGAATAAAAACTATAGCTAAAAAAACCGTTAAACACAAATATTTCGAAAAACTAAAGTAACAAAATATGATGAAATTCTCATCAAGAATCAAGAAATCAAGAAATTCTCATCAAGAAATTTCAAATCTAAAAAACATTGAATATATTGCATTGTTTATAGTTTATCAGTTTAAGGAAATTGCTGTTACTCTAAAACTGTATTTTTAAAAGTTATTGTTCAATTTTTATAAAGATTACTTCAATGAGATGAGAGAAAGTCAAGAATAGCGAAAATATATGCACAATATAGTTAATCTATTATATAAGTATATACTATATAATGTATACCTAGGCCAGCGCGAGTAGATATCAAGTGTCAAGTGGTGGCGGTGGTGGGGTGCCATAAGAGTTTTGTCAACTAAAAAAAAAAAAGTTCTCAAATTCTCCCATTTTCCGACTAGAGATAAATAGTTTTAATCCCATTTTACCAACATTTATCTGAAAAAATTTTAAATTTACCGACTGAATGTACAAAAAGGTCCTAATTTGAATGAAAGGGGAATGTCACATCCACACACCCCCCCTTGCTTTTTGCGTCGGCCTTGTGTTTACCTTGAGCTACTTCCAGACATCTGTTATAAAGGACATATGCAGTTTTTTCTTAATTTTTAAATCAATTGCACGCATTATTTTCATAACGCATGAAAAATTTGATATTCTCAAAGTTTCATTTTACTTTCACTATTCAGTAAAAGTCTGTAAAAATTTTTTCTAAATTTAAATGGTCGTGCGTTGAATTTTTTTTTGCTAGCGACCTTAGTCTGCAACCAAAATTTTTTAGTAAAAACGCTACTCCACAGCCAAATGGAAATGCAAAGAAATAATATATATATATATATATATATATATATATATATATATATATATATATATATATATATATATATGTATATATATATATATATATATATATATATACATATATATATATACATATATATATATATATATATATATACATATATATATATATATATACATATATATATATATATATATATATATATATATATATATATATATATATATATATATATATATATATATATATATATATATATATATATATATATATATATATATATATATGGAGAGAGAGAGAGATTTTATTTAAAATGCATAATTTTGTATATTAAGTATTAAGTTAATATACAAAATTATGTAGCTTCAATAAAATCTCTCTCTCCATATATATATATCTATACACTATATATATATGTATATATATATATATATGTATATATATATATATATATATATATATATATATATATATATATATATATATATATATATATATATATATATATATATAATGTAATAAATTGTTAAAAAAAAAGAAGAAAAAAAGCCAGTTTTCTAACTTTTTTTGAGTAAAAACTCCAAAAGGTTAAGAAATTAGTAACTCAGCATTATTGCTTGCAAGGGGTCCGTCTAAACTATTGCAGACCTAACAAACCTTTTTGAGTTTTACTTCCTCTCCAAAAGTCGAGCGTGGTCACAATACCAACAAGGTGACATAGATGTACTTGAGAAAAAACCCAAAACTGTGCTACCAAAAAGATGTTTTGGTAGGCGGAAAAGAGGTGATTTTATCCAGACTTTTAAATACAATCAGTGAAAAGTTTTGGATGATGGGTGATTCAGTGGTACGTGGAAGTTTATTTTAAATACAATCAAGTGAAAAAATAAACTTCCACGTACCACTGAATCACCCATCATCATTAAAGTACATTATGCGAGGTTATAAACAACGACTGGCACAACAACTAATATTTGTAGCAGGATATTCCACGCCACGGTTTGAAATTCTTTTCAAACCGTGGCGTGGAATATCCTGCTACAAATATTAATTGACGCGACCTTTACTAACATATTTAAATATTGTCTGCATGAATATTTAAATCGGTAAAAGAGAATCATAAAAACATGTCTTCTAATATATTTTTATGGATGCTACTTGTGTGACCAAAGACATTGTTTTTTTAATTTCAAAACTTGAACAATTTTTACGAATAGTTTTAAATATTTAAATTCATTGACCACTGAACTAAACTAAAACTATAAATAAAAAATAAACTAAACTACAATAGATGGTGTTCTTAGCTAAACAAGGATTGGCCTTGGTTAGCCAAACAAGGATTGGCTTTCTGTGGGCATGGAGAATTTTGTGATTATCCTGTTATAAAGGTAAATTTTTTGAACTCATAAAATGTTTTGCAAAGATTTCTTAACATGACCTTGGTATCCCCGCAAAACTTTATTATAGCCAGTTATTTGATGGTACAAGTATCATGTCTGTTGGAATATCAAAGCTGCAGAAAAAATTCAAAGACATTGCAGCACATACTTTGTTTACATATAGTTATGCCCACGATTTGAACCTTGCGATATTTGATACATTAAATTCTTATGCACAATCAATTTATTTTTGTAATATGAGAAGCTGTATATACGTTTTTTACAAGCACTTTGCCTAGGTTAACGTTGCTTAATGAAAGGCAACGTCAGATTGTGGAAAGATTTGCCTTAAGCCTAAAAAATTTTAACATTATGAAGTGGTTATCTAGAAAAGCAGCGGTTGATTCTATATTTTGAGGCAATTTTACAGGGGAGGGGGCGCCATACCACCCCCACCCTACCCCAGCACCACAACCACAACCACCTACCCAAATAAAATAAATTAAAAATTAAATCAAATTTTAATGAAATAGTTGGTTTTTTAGGAATATAGTCAGCTAGTCGGGTATTTGATACATTTGAGTCTGATGATTTTTTTTTTTTTATAGAAAGCAGTAGGGTACTTTTAAGGACTCATTTTACTCCCTCGTTTTATTCCTAGATTTGTCTCTGTCTATATTACAGAACCTTTAAGCACTGGTTTGAAAAGCTTTAAAATAGATGATGCAAAGCTAATAAAATTTTTTGAAGCTAAGCATTTGACAAAAGCAAATGGAATTCTATTATCTCCTTAGAAGTTTGAACTTGTGGCTCTTATAGTGTTTTGGAGTATGCTCAATACAAGTTCTTTACTTATCTCAACACTTACAAATTGTTTTCAAGTACTTTATTTTGTTTATTTATTTTATTTATAATTTTTTTTTAGGTGCTCTAAGAAGTCCGTACGTTACGGTCTTATCACAGAGCACTGCGGAAGAGCACTTAATAGGAAGTTCACGCGTCCTTTCCAACCGATGTCACAAAACTTGCCCAGAGGTGGGGTTTGAACCACGGATCTTACGTTTTTGAGGTAAATGCGCTGCCACTGAGCTATGGCTGCTCTATTATCTCTATCATACTTACCTGGTCTCATTAAATTTATCACCACAATAAAGGATCAACACAATAAAGAATAAAAAAAAAGAGCAGTTCATAATGGTCGGTTAATAAAGCAGTTCATAATGCTCCAAAGTTCAAATGTCTAAAAAACTTTGAGGGTGCCGGAAAGATAAAATAGTTTAGAACTTATCAGGTTTCTCCCAGAATAATATAATACACCTTTGGATTATATTATGCTCCAAAGTTCAAATGTCTAAAAAACTTTGAGGGTGCCGGAAAGATAAAATAGTTTAGAAGTAAAGAAAAAAAAGAAGTTTAAAAGTACCCTACTGCTTTCTATAAAAAAAAAAAAATCATCAGACTCAAATGTATCAAATACCCGACTAGCTGACTATATTCCTAAAAAACCAACTATTTCATTAAAATTTGATTTAATTTTTAATTTATTTTATTTGGGTAGGTGGTAGTGGATGTGGTGCTGGGGTAGGGTGGGGGTGGTATGGCGCCCCCTCCCCTGTAAAATTGCCTCAAAATATAGAATCAACCGCTGCTTTTCTAGATAACCACTTCATAATGTTAAAATTTTTTAGGCTTAAGGCAAATCTTTCCACAATCTGACGTTGCCTTTCATTAAGCAACGTTAACCTAGGCAAAGTGCTTGTAAAAAACGTATATACAGCTTCTCATATTACAAAAATAAATTGATTGTGCATAAGAATTTAATGTATCAAATATCGCAAGGTTCAAATCGTGGGCATAACTATATGTAAACAAAGTATGTGCTGCAATGTCTTTGAATTTTTTCTGCAGCTTTGATATTCCAACAGACATGAACTTATCAGGTTTCTCCCAGAATGCACCTTTGGATTATATTGATACAGATGGTTTTTGCTCAGAATTTTTTTGCAAAGAAATGACACAGAAAAGTTGAACAGTCACAATATTCTAAAATTTGCTGAACATTTTTCAGCTGATTATAGCTCCTTAACTTATTTTGACGGTCCGCGAGGAACAACTATTAGGCTTAGCTGTCTTTTTTGAAAGAGACTTGATGAATGACCTTGATCATGAAGCTGTACTAGATGGTTGTGTCCGTATGAAATAAGATAAGCGAAGGTTAATTAAGTTTCAAACACCCTATTCTTGATTCATTGTTAAAAAATATTACGCATATTTTAATAAATTTCTGTTTTATCAGAATTCATAACACTGGCGATAAGTAAGTTAGCAATTTTTAGTAAAACTTGAAAAGATATGCTTATTTCTTTTACTGAACAATATTTTATATATTAAACTTTCATTGTATTTAATTACATAATGTAAATTACTGGTACACCGCAAACTTTTTGTTGTTGTCAATGTTATTTTTCCGCTATCGAACTTCTGTATTCTCAATTTAATAAAATTTTCCTGCATTTCGAATGCAATCGAACTTCTGTATTCTCAGTTTAATAAAATTTTCATTTTTATCGGAATAATAAAGCCTAGTTTGCATATAAATAAAAAAAAAATATCTAGCTTCAACACGCAATGTTCTCAAAATTAACATCTAAGATTTAAAAATAACTTACAACCTGCTGCAGTAGCAGGTGTAGTATGCTATTGTAACCTCGCTTAACTGTTTTTATACAAAGGGAAAGAAATTTTTTCAAACATTTACTAAGTTGCATTTTAAAACATAAAAACGATGAGACTTTATTCTTTTTTACTTTATAACTACAAAAAAAAAAAAAAAAATTCTGTAAAAAACATAAAAAAGTCTCGGCTTTATTATATGGCGTTCTTACTATCAAACCCTCTTTTTAAATTGTTTGATAACAATAGACAAATGTATGTAATTATGCATTTTATTTTTAAAAAAAACTAGCAAAAAATATATTTTTAAGCGTAAATGATAATTGCGGACTTTTTTATAAAAAATATTTTACAATTTTTATGCTTTTCAAATAAAAAATTTTATTAAATAATTTTTGTTTTTTTTATAATTTTTAATAATTAAATCTTGATATCCAGTATTTTTTGCTTTTGTGATTCGATTTAAATTGTAATAAATTAGATATTACTATTATAAGCTGTTCGTTGTATTTTGGGGATGTTTTACTAAATACGATACTCAATAAAATAAATGTCATTAATGTCATAAATGTGCGATTTAGGTTTTTAGACAAAACAACCATAGCACTACCAAAGATTAATTAACAGAATTGATTTTTATACTTAACTGTAATTGCAACACCCCAAAACAACATGGTAGTCGTAAATTCTCAATAGACAATATTATTTATCTAGTCGTTTATATAAACAAGTTTTTTATAAACGACTAGATAAATAATTTTCTTTTAAAATTGATTCTTTTTGCTAGGCTAATATTAGCCTAGCAAAAAGAATCAATAAAAAAAAATTTACCGTAATATTACGGTAAATTTTTTTTTAAACTACGGTAAATTTTTTTTTAAACACTAAAAATTCCTTGATTTGATGGCCATGATATTTAAGTCAAGAGAATTATATATCCAACGTAAAAATACTTAAACTAATTGTACTCTTGACTCAAAATTAGACTTTGCGTCAAAAGTAAAAACCTTTTCTTATTTAATTTAAAAAAAGTCAAGTTTCAAACGCCGATTTAGGCTAGCTGTTATTTCTAGGTATATATTACAGTATACACTACTGTCTAAAAAATATTTCATAAGCGCAATGAAAAAAAAAAAACATAACTTGGCAATAAAATATGGTTCCAGAAAAGTTGACGGGTCAGTGGATTACGTTAAACGCTGTTTAATAATCATTCTATTGCTCGTTATCTGCAATAATTTTAAAATACAAAAAAATTTAACATATTTTCAATAAAAAATGTGTAATTCTAAAGAACTATTTAATTCGAAGTAAAAATAATTATCGGGATATATATAGTTTTGACTTGTGTTCTAATTGTGCGACTTCAACTCATTTTCTGGATAAGCCAACCAGAAACTCTAAACGTAACTTCAGCACGTTTTGCTATTTGTTTAGGAAACGCGCGCATTTCATCTTCTATCTGCAATGACTCAAAATATTTTTGCGGACGTTTTAATAAGCTACTTTTGTTAAAGAACCTTAAAAAGTTTTAATAAGTGTTAGCGTGTGTGTGCGCGCGCGCGTTTGTGTATATATGTAATTAGATTATTATCTTTTTTAACGAACAAAAATTAGTTGAACAAACGAATAAAAATTAGTTGAATAAGTTCAAAAACCATTATGAAAACAACAATTTTAAATTTATATAACAATTTTAAATCAAAATTTAATAAGGTGTATATGGTGCATACGGGAAGTCGGTTACGTGACACGTACGATAATCAGTCGGAAAGTACATGTTTCGCGTTTCTATTGAGCTTTTTACATTATTGTCTCCTGAATACGTATTTCCGTAAGAAGGCGAAAAGGTCTGTGGGAAATGCATCATCGGAGATTGGCGTAAAGATTCCATGTACATTTTTTGCGCACCACATGGGCTAAGTTGATCTTGAGGGTACTTTTGGTAAGGAGAATAAAAATAGCTACTTGGTGATTTTAAACTGTATGGTTTTATGTCAGTTTTGTCAGTTTTTATATATGACTGCGAATCAGTATCTGTGTGTGATCGATTTGGTATAGCCGCAGAAGGGTAGTATTGTAATGATAAATTAGGTAGTGTAGGATTGCTTACATATGGACAATGTTCTCTATATGGAGACGGAAGTGTTGGCACCATGTGCGGGTAATCAGAAGGAGTACTTTCTGTGTAAAAGTAAGAAGGAAACACATGTGTTCGTTTTGATGAATGGTGAAGTCGAGTAATACCAGATTTTCGTTGTTTCTGAAAGTCCCCTTTACGAAATCGATTTAAATAAATAGGATGAATTGACCAGTAGCATGATTTACCATTATCAGTGCGTGGAATCTTAACAAACCATTCGTTTAGAGAAAGTGTGTGACGAACACTGTTTTTCCAAGATTTGCCTCGACTCTTTAGAATCGGAAAGTTCTCAATTAAAAATTCATAAATATCTTGAAGAGTTGACATATTTCCTTTGCCGGAGAATATTGCTTTTGCAATCATCTCTGTATAAGATGCAATTTTTTCGGGTTCAACCTTTTTATTGCAAGACAAATCATTTTCTAAGAGTTCATCTTTAAAAACATTTTTGACATCCTTGTCGATTTGACTTATATTATCTTCGTTAAAGGGCGAAGTTATTTCTGCAACAGAATGTTTTATTTGAGGTTTTTGTTCTGAAAATAATGGTTTGTGTTCGGCAAATTGATTCAGCGACACTGAAATAAAAAAAGAAAGAAAACTTTATATAAAAATCAACAAAAAATATATATTTTCAAAATGTCAACTGCTGATGATATGCATCAATGATTCCGAGCTGTCAAATTTGCAATAAAGTTTAATCAAATATCATTTGAAACAAACTAGATAAAATTTAATCTGCGAAAGATTTGTTAAGTAAAATTAAAGACAATCAAAACTAAACTATTTCTTAAAGAAAAAAAATTTATGTAGACTATTTGATGTTTTGAAATTAAAAATTTTGATTATTAACGCCAAAAATAATTTTGAAAACAAACTCACTTGTTTAGCAGTAAAGCGTCTAAAATAACGCATGCTAATCAGCTACGATAGTAAATAAACCTCGGAATGAGCCGAAGGAAACTTATTACCCAGCGATAGTCTGCGCACGTGTGGTACATTATAAAGTATTGCACAGGAGGCTATCTTATTGTATATATACTTTTTTTTATAAAAAAAATTATAAAAATTATTTTTTTTAATATTATTTCAAGTCAAAACAGTTAATTACAAAAATTTTAACTTTCAGAAAAAAAATAATCCATACATTTTAACAATGATATTGGGTTTCAAATTATTTAAAAAACCCCCTAATTTTGAAAGTAGTTATATTTCTTCTCCCGCTTCGGAATAAGTGCAGGTATAGCATAATGAGTTCTCTGATCCGATCATACAATATGCCCAAAACGAACGCTGCATTTGTTAAGTAACGCTTTGCAAAGTGATTTTACTGCTTCAGAAAACATTTTCAGGAAAATTTGAAAGCTTTATATTTACTTTTACAACATGTTTGTAATTTTATATTTACTTTAATATAAACAAGAAAAGCGAATAAAAAAAAAAAAGATAAAATTTAACATTTATCGTTTAAGAAATTGAAAATTCATTTTTAGCAATAAATTTTATAGTTCCAATAAAGTTTGAAAACGATGATGTAACTATTTTGTTTGTTACGCACGCTTTCGTTTTCAATTTTATTAAGGCTTTTTTAAGTAAAATTTGTAAATCAAAAAGTTTTTTTTTAATAAAAACTTGTTAAATTTGCAATTTTTTTTAAAGATATCTTTTCTTGTAAACCAAGTATTTAAAAAATTTAATAGAACCTTACATGTTTAACTCATAAACCAAATATTTGTTTTGTCAAATTTTTTCATTATCAAAGAAATATTAAAAATTTTTATAATTTTTGTACATAAAATATAAAAAGTTAGTAACGGTAGTCATTCGGTATGAAAACGAAAAAAGTTTACGCCGGTTTAGATGCAAACGCAATGACTGAAGTTATTTTTCTTTTTTGTTGAAGTTTAAAACACATGTATTTAAAAAGTGACGTTAATAAAAATACTTGTTGTTATTTTTTTTGTTACAACACTGCTTGATGAAATAAATTATCAAATAAAAAGTTTTTGATCAGTTTTTGGCCCTTTTGTACTTTTTTACCGCCTTAACTCTTCCTTCTCCTCCCCCTAATTTTATTTTTACTTTTATTACCGTTATGATAAATGGTCCCGAAGGAGATTCTTTACAAAAATAGAGTTGAAAACTAAAGGAAATGTTTGATATTGTCAACAAAATAATGCACAAAAAAAAACATCTGGTGTTGGCATTAATACGCTAAATTGACTTCAATTTGTGTTTAATGGATTAAATTGAAATGGTAATGGTAAAATAAAACACAAAAACATTTTCTTGTGTGTGTTATGTTTAGAGTTGCCAGATGTCCTGCTTTTGCGTAGGAGAAAACAGTACCGAACCAATACAAATTTAGATTTTAGATGTGTACTCCTTTGTAAAAACATTGGGTTGTATTTGCACAAATCAATCGCTTTAATGAATAAATGAGAAACCATCTAACAAAAAAAAAAAAAAAAAAAAAGAAGTTTTTTCTATTGTGTATTTTAATTTTTGATAAATTATTAGATAAAATTAAAAACTTCTTTTTAATTTAATTTTTTGCAAATCGAGGTGCTCCAAGAAGACCCAACGGTTTTGTTACAGAACGCTGCGAAAAAGCATTCTATGATGAAATTCAAGCCGTTTTCTTTATAAATGTTACAAATATGGCCAGAGCAAACATCAAACCTCCGACCTCTTGATTCTAAAGCCAGCGTTGTAATCCAGGAAAAGCCAACCTATCACTTAAGTATCGTTGGCCAACATGCAAAGAGTTTTTACGCGACGCACTAACTTTACGCTAGTAAAAAAAACTTAAAGAAAATGTTACGCTAAGTTTTTTCTTTTCATTAACTAAACCCGACTTTATGAGAATAGGAAATAAGTTAATCAACAGTATTTTTGTCAACAAAAATAACCATTTGTTAAGAGACGTATCAAATAAATAGTGCACAGCGTCAAAAAAATGCAAACTAATTTGCATTTATTTTGACGCTGTGCACCATTTATTTGATACGTCTCTTAACGAATGGACTCAAAAATTCTGAGTTCGCCACTCGGGTGAAGGTTTTGGGCTCAGGGCTGAAAGTTCAAAATTATTTGCATTTCGCAGCACTGCGTGTGAGATGTTATAGCGTAAAGGTGATAAGGCTAAATAAGTCTTTTACTTGCCCCGCCAATATTTATTTTTATTTATATGCTTCGAAGCTGTATATATTATTAAACGGCAAAAAATAAACAATAAAAAAAAGTTGAAAAGCGAAAAGTGGGTAAAACTTTTTTTTAAATCACGAAGCCTGGTTTTAAATAATTTGACCTATGTTAATTTCGCTCTAAAGTTTTTCGCTTTAACAACGCTGAACCTAATTGAGATAGCTAATAGGATATCATATCGGGCTAGAATATTGAACCCCCATAAATAAAATTGAAATCGCAGACGCGATACAAAGTTATATCATTTAGAAGTTCTTCTAAATTGTCCTTAATAACATGTTTGCATGTCATGTTGTTAAAAAAAAGTAGTTTACATAGTGAAGTGTTAAAATTATTATTTATTATTAGTAAAGTACTAAATTATAATTGATATTTAATTTTCAAAAATTTAGGGCTTTTTTTATGGCAGGGGGCCACCCATAAATGATGTCATTAAATAGAGGGATGGGGATGCTGAAAAGTTTGACAATAATTAACAATAGGGAGAAGGGGAGTGATGAGACTTAACGATGTCAACTTTAAAAAACTTTCTTTTTTGAAAGTTTATCTATGAACAGATTTAAAAAAAAAAATCGATAAAAAATAAATAATAATAGGGGAAAGTCGGGTAGCCCTGGACGGCTGGTAGTCTCGGTCACTTGGTGTACAGCTAAAAATAAAGATGTTATTTGGTTTTAAGTGCCATAAAAACGTTCTTTTAGTGGTTTTAAGAAAAATGCAAAAGCTCTGCTCCAATATTTTAAAGCGATTGAACGGTAGAGCAAAATATTGTTATCTACCATCAGAGTGCCATTTTTTTGTATACATTCAACTTTTTATTTATTTACAATAAAAATTTTATTTGCTATATTTGTAAAAAAAAATAACTTTTTTTTATATTTTTATGATTTTAAAAATAGTAATTTGAAATGAGGATGAACGGGTGGAACCGGACACATGTTTGATGGGTAGCTCGGGACAACTTATCCCATTTGTAAGTTAAAATTTATTTTATCATTTATCTTACAATATACCGTTTGATTATTGACAAAAATCAAATAATAATATATTGTATTTCATTAAAAATAATTATTATGACATTATATAGAACTTATTTTTTAATATTGTGTGCGGTTGCTTTCTTTGTTTGCAATACTATTGTTATTTTTAGTGCCAGGTTTATCTGCTTGTGCTGGTTATTTCATATTTTTTAACTTTTTAAATTGGTTTTAAGTTATATATCAATATTACATTTTACTCATTTATAACATTGTTTTGTGGTAATTTTTAGTGCCACCTACATGAGTGACTGGTGGTAATTTTATAATTCTTGGTTTCCACTTCGGTTATACTAGATGACATGAGGTATCATAGCTGCATTAAAGTTTTTTTAGTAACTTTAGCGTATAGTAAAAGCAATTAATTTTTTTTTTGGGTCAAGGTAAAAGGCGGAGGAGGAAGGACCATACGACCTTTCCCTCATTATCCTTCCCTACGTCAAATTATGCACTATGACACTATGTATAATATATATATATATATATATATATATATATATATATATATATATATATATATATATATATATATATATATATATATATATATATATATAGAATACAAAATTAATGCATCACATAAAGAATCATCGGTTATTAAAATGCTACAAACCATGACAATTATATGTTTAGTATCCCTTTATATATTACCACTAGTATTACCGCACTTACTACCTTATTCTTGAAACTCTTTAAGGCAGGATTTAGTAAAGCATCATTAAAATCAATGGGGATGGAGTCAAAATTTCAGAATATAATATTGCTTATCTTTTATCCAGTGCGTTTTCGAAAGTTACATACTATGAAATAGCTCAAAGTGAATTTAAATGTACAGGTATATTTTCGTTATATAGAAATATATTTTCTGATCTTGATCACCTACCATCAATGATAACAGATATTTCTATGGCAGTTGAGTCATCAATAACAACAACAAAGCAAGTAATTGAGCCATCGGTAATAAATGGTCTATTAGTAATAAATGATCTATTAATAATAAATAAGACATCAACAATGAATAAACCATCATTAGATAACAACATTCTCAATAGCATCACTTAACAACAACTTATAAATTCTACCAATATAACCTCCACTGCCATTTTTGTTTCTACAACACCTTATATCAAAACAACCGTTTTGAAAAAACCATTAACTTTCAATGCAGTTATTAAATCTGAAAATACTGATGTTCTAAATGCTTTATTTCTGATTCGTACAATTAAAAAAAAAAAATTAATTATAAAGAAAAGAAAGCTCAAAAAAGTGAAATTCTCACCTCTTCTCCTTATGTTAAACAATTCGTTGTTGAGTATAGGAAGCTTCCTAAACTCACTCAATCAATAAAAATAAAAAATCCAAAAATAGATTTAAAAAAATATACTTTGTTTGTTTGAAAATCCTGAAAACAAAACTGATTGTATAATACGTGGAGAAAACTTTGATGAAGTCTGCTTTACATGTAAAGATTGGTTTCATAAAAATTGTGTAGTGTTAGATCCTATCTCTGACTATTATGATTGTAACGTTTGTATGGTTTTGAAAAGTATGAAGTTGCATAAATGTGACGTTGAATGACGTATGATGGTGTTGAAAAATAAATAACACCAAGCATAAAGTATTTATCTAGAAAATTTCTTTTTTGGTGGTTCTTAATTGGTGGATATTTTTTTAACAGTGTTTTAATAAATTACAATATATTACTTTGTTTTAAATTCCAATAAAAGTACTTTTAGATGCAATAAAGTGTTTTAAATGTATCTTGAATAAAAGTAAACTAATTTTAAATGATGTCGTTTTTAAAATCCTTATTTAAATCCCATTCCTTTTCATCACTGAGTAGACTAGTGGCAGGAGCTTTGAAAAAATGCCTAAGTTAACAGCTCGTATAGTCTTGGACAGGCTCGAGTAAAATAAACTCTGAATTTAAAAAAGTTCCATAAACCTGTAGAACTAGTCACAAAAGAATTGTTTTGATATTATTCCTGAATCAGATTATTATAACTAAAATGTTCGTGGTAACATACAAGTAAAATAATGTCTTAAGTTTGTGCATTATGATTTAAAAAGACGTGAAATCCAGTTTAAATTATATATCCGGGGCTACCCTTCAATTTTTAAAACGTCCATTTTCTAACATTTTTTCTTTTATGTTTTGTATTTTATTAAAGTGCACTATTTTTTTGCTTTTAATTCAATAAATATTTCTACTTTCATAAAAGCCATTTGACACTTTATTTTTCGTTAGCGTTTGAGCAATATATTACTTATTCTATAAGTGTCTGGGGTTACCCGACTTTCCTTTAAAAAAACTGATTTTAAATACGCATTCATAATTTTATTTTAGGGAAAAGAGCGTAAAAACACTGACATAAATTTTAAGGGAGTTGGTCAAAAATTGCTAGAGTTTAATAAAGAAGGGAGGATAGTCAAAAAATCAGGATATTTTACTGACAAACGAATATTAAAAAAAATAAAAAAATAAAAAGTACTACTTGTTTAACGAATAGTAATACTCGTTAAACTTCGGTACCGAACTTCGTTAATACTCGTTAAACTTCGGTACCGAATTTAAGCAAATAGTATGAAAATATTACAATTCGTTAAACTAAGTTTAAAGAAATGTAATATTTTAATGTAATATTTTCCCCTAGTTTAAATATTCGCTTCACGAATAGTAATAATATTTTTTTTATGAAACAATTTTTTTTTTAAATATAAATAAATTTTTTTTTTCAAGCACAGTAGTTGTTGGCGAGATGATCTCCTGTGAAGTCAGAAAAAAATGTTCAAGATTGGGAGTTTTCTTTCTAATAGCTTCATAGATCAACATTTCTTATGAAATATCTTTAAATTTGTCGCTTGAGTTGTGGCGCTATTTTTTGCCCGATTGCTGAATTGGATCCTCAAGTTAATCTTTAAGTGAATGTGAGTTTTCATCAAGATTTGCTAGGCCACACAATTAAAGTAATTTTAAGTTATCTGTATTCATTGCTAAAAGCCTGGACAGCAAGTTTTTGGCAGACTTTTGAAGTATTGCCTTCAGAAGCATTTTGGAATGTTTAAGTTCTTTAAAGTCGGGTAAACATTCTGGATTGGAAAGATATATGTACAAGCTTACAAGACTCTCTGCCTTCTCTATTCAAAACGTCTCAAAACTGCGCTCTCCATTTCAATGTAAAGAGTCAAATTTCATTGTTTCCTGTTGGCAAAGGGTTTCTGCTGCACATTTGACTAATTCAAGAAGCAAGAATGCCGTATAAAATGTTTAATTCATCATCACTGCAAATCCAGTGTGAAGAAGTGTCTTTTCTTTTTTGATTGAATCTTTAAGAAACTGTTAAACCATCGACAGACTGTTTCATCTTGTACTGCAATCGTGGACATTCGAAATCTCTTTTCCGAGCTATTTCTTGTTTTCTTCTTGGACGTTGTTTTTGACTGGAGATTGTCGAAACAACTTGACATTTTTTTGATATTTTTAATGACACTTGCAATCAGTGTACTTGCAGTGTTTAAAATTTGTGTACTTTACATCTTTAAAATTTTTATGAGTAGAGTTAAACTTTATTGTTAAAAGAGTTGCTTTAGAAACAGTTGAATAACTTCATGTAAACATGAAAGTTATTCAACTGATACATTTTTAAACTTAACCCAAGAAAAGACAAATATGTACATATAAAACTTTGCATTTTCATTTTTTAATACAGTTAGGTAAGTCTTGATACAAAAAAATTAGGGGAAAATCTGGGGAAAATTTTTTTTAAGCTGCTTATTTTTATGTTTAAATTTTAACTTTTGAAAAAATACTTAAAAAGTTAGTTTCTAGTTTTAAATTTATTTTTAGGGAATTTGTATTTTTAAAGTATTTTCCATATTTAAAGATATAAAATGATAAAACTAGTTTTCTCCTTATTTTAAAACTTCGATTGTTCCAAATGAAAAAAGTTAACGTTAAAAACACGTTAAATTGTCCGCGAAATTTACTCCTTATTTAAAAATGTATTTGTTGCTGAAAAAATAGTTTTAAAAGTGGAAAATTTACGAGCTAAAAAATTGCTTTCCTTTTTCTCTGACTGTTCCTAAGTGTTCCTAAGTTATTCGTCTAGTTTTTTTCCTTGAACATCAGTTCTTTGGAATTTGCTTCCTTCATCTTGCTTTCCTGATTCATATAATTTGCAATCTTTTAAGTCGTCTGTCAACCGTTATCTTGCTTTACAATCTTTTTTCTTCCAGTAACTTCCAAATTTAATAGTGATTGCTTGCAGCCTTGTTGGAAGCAAAGATGTAAAAAAGAAAAAAAAAAATTTTGATCACTTTTCCCGGATTTTAAGGTACTGTCCGTGATTTAAAAGAACTTTTTTAACTATTGTCGAAGAAATTCTTGTTGGAGCACTAAGTCTACCACAAGTTGGTTGACTTGTTTCTCCATCTAAGAATTTCTTAGTTGGAGATTCCAACTAAGAAATTTTTAGTGCTTGGAACTTGGACAAATATCTAAAGAAGTAAAATAAAATTATGTAACAATAAAAACAAACAAATAAAAGTAAAAAATTAAATTGATAGTATGATAATATTATATATAGATAAATATTGATTGTTTTAAAACGAAAATACAAAATTATTTTAGCTGCTTAAACTTTTAACGTATATTTTAATTTTGATGTCACTGCAATTATCTTAAATTTGACTTTTTTACAATTTAGAATTTATACTAAAGCGTGTACACGAAATAAATGTGAAAGAATAAGCACGTTATTTTTTTTCAGTGGTTGTATTAAAATCTTTTTAATTATTTTGTATTTTGTTTACAACGTGTTGTGGTTTCAAAAAAATATGTTAGTTTTTGGATTTAACTTGAAATTAGTTTTAAAAATGACAAAAGTAGAAGACGTAAGAGAAAAAATTATGCACAAATATTTACAAAATAGTAGCTACAATTTGATAGCAAAATCGTTGCAAATACATCTATTCACCGCTAGTCGTGTTATTCTACGTTTTTTTCAAACAAAATCAATCAAACGCAAATCTGGTGGTGGAAGAAAGGAAGGTTTTAACGATATAAAACTAGTTAGAAAACTGGTTTAAGAATAACCCAAGCCTTTCACTAAGGGAACACACAAAAGTATATAGATTTTCTCATAGTTTTGTTGCAAAAGTTAGAAACAAACATGGTTTTCATTCTTTCAAAGCACAAAAAGTGCCCAACCGTTCTGAAACTCAACAAAAAAGTGCAAGAACCCGCGGCAGAAAGTTGTATGACAATTTTGTTTCTAAAAATTTCTGTATTATTGAAGACGATGAAACTTATATCAAGTACGATCATCAACAAACTCCTGGTGCTGTTTACTATATTGCCAAATATAGAGGAAAAACAGATAAAAAAATTAAATACACAAAACATGATAAGTTCGCTAAAAAAACTTTGACTTGGCAAGCTATTTGCAGTTGTGGCAAAAAATCAGCACCTTATATTTCTCAGTCCACACTTTCTGGTCAAATATATGTTAAAGAATGTTTACAAAAAGACCTTTTACCTCTCATTAAATCACACAATAACAAACCTGCGCTCTGGCTTGATTTAGCTTCAATTCATTATTGAAAACTAGCTATGGAATGGTATTAAAACAATAATGTAAAATTGGTGCCTAAAACAGAAAATCCTCAAAAACTGCCCAGAATTGAGAGTTATTGAAAAGTACTGGGCTATTATTAAAAGAAAAATGAAAAAAACAAAAAAGCTTTGCAGAAACATTAAAGATATTAAAATATCATTTAAAAAAGCATCAAATAGTTTTGATTCTTATTCTGTGCGCAAGCTTATGGGTACCACTAAAGCAAAAGCTCGAAATTTTATTAGATTCCCACAGGAATAATTAATTTTTTTTTAATGGTTGATCTTATATTATTGTATTAAAATTATTACTTGGTTCGAAATAAAAATTGAGGAGTACTTTTTTTTAGTTGTTTTTCTACTTTCACATTTATTTCATGTACGCTTTAATTAAAGTAAAAATTAAAAATTTGTCTTTTCTTGTTATTTGGTAAATAAATATTCTCAGTTAAAAACAAAAGGCCTATTCATCATTTGTCTGTGACGAAAAATGCGTAAAATGATGTCAGGACCAACGACACCGAGGAGGGGAGGGGGGGGCACGTATTTCCTCACTTTTTTTCTAAAGGACCAAATATTTTAATAACAAACGTAAAGAAAAATACCTTTATAATAACTTTAAAAGCGTGAAGTTCTTTCTTGCTTTCGATTTTTTGTTTTATTTTTGAAATATTCCATTTTACCAAGAGTTCATTTTTTTTTAATGTCATAACTTCTAAATAAATATCCTGAAATGAGTATCCTCCATTAATTTTTAAGGAAAGTCTCGATATATATCGTGTGGTATCGAGGTAACAGAAAAATATATCGTGACATATCGAGGCTGCGTGAAGCTATTTATTTACATGATTAATATGTGATTTTCTAATGAAAATGTCAGCTTACAAAGACTTAATTCTTGTAAAAAATTAATCACATTGAGAGCTTGAAGATAAAATTTATTTTGTTATTTTAATTTTTAAACATGTGCTAAGACTATAGATATATTAATGCGCAATATTTCGAATATATTTCCTTTACTGCGTTTGTTACTTCCAGGAAGTTTTAATATATTTTGATTTAGAAGTTAAAAACAAATACATGTGCTTTTAGGTTTAACACTATTCTTTAAATGGTTTTTTCATTAAAACTAACATTTTTGAGGTAACATAAAAATTCATGTCTCCACTTCCTCTACTTAAACTTGGTACTCTTGTTGTTAAACAACTTTCTAAACCGTTGGCAAATGCTATAAAAAGTACAGTTAAAGAGAACCCCAGATTTGCCAAAACTGTTGCATTACCTGCTCAAGGTAAGTAAATACTTTGACCGATCTTTACTTAAATTGTAGTTTATGCTTTCTGTTGAAAAAAATAAATAAACAGACAACAACAACAAAAAAACAAAGCAAAAAAAACATATACTTATTAATTGTCTATAACATTTAAAATTAACTTTTTGTGTTAAAAAAAAAAAAAAAAAAATTTGGAGCTTAAACCATCAAGCAAGGGTTACTTATGCTTTTATATCTACTAAAGCAGATTTAGCATTGTGCAATGGTAATATTTTTTAAAATTTTATATTTTAAAAATTTTTTTAAAAGACTTACAAATAAAAAAAAACAAGTTTATTAAACATAAATCAATATGGTAGTAATAATCCAACTCAAGTTCTGATTTAAAAAGTTTAATTAAAAATGATAATAAATATTCTCCATAAGGGAGATTCTTGTGTTGCAAGTGAAACTCTGGTACAAATATTTTCCAATATTTGGGGCTATACAAAATAGTTTACTAAAGATATGCAAGATTTGTATTGCAATTATTATAGTAGGAGATATGTCTGATATAAAATAATATTTTTCTAATAATATGTTTATTGCACACATAAAAAAAAAACTTATTAGTTGTGTTTCGTGTGTGAGATACAAAACTATAAATTTGAATTTTAAACTTTGATTAAAATTTTTTTATGTTACAGAAAATTTATGTTTACAAAAAATAAGTTTTGTCATAATTTCATTAATTTCATAAAAATTAATGATAAATTTTAGTGTTACGTGTGTGACAAATTTTGTTATGTGTGACACTGTACAAACTTTTAATAATTTAACACATTTAAAACACATAGTTTCATTGTTCTGCACAAGGCATCAATTATTAAAAGCCAATTCTGGAGATTGGGAATCAATTCAGAAGATTGGGAATTATTTCTGGAGCTTGCATGTCATTAATATAGTTTGTTTGTAAATTAGATGACTTTAAGTTACTTGTTTTAAAAAATCATCACGTATCCATTGAAAGCATTGACATATTGAATTTTTTTGTATTCCCTGTGTTTTTTTGACTTCTAACCAAGATTTTTTGTTGTCTATTTTACTGATGATTTTATCATTACTAATATAAAGAATATTTGTAGCTGTAACAAATGGTTTAAGAATATTGAAAAAATCTATGGAGGTTTGTACACACACTTTCTCATTCTTGCTCATACATTTTAATTGAACAAGAAATTTTGCTCTTCCTCCAACACCATCTTCAGCCTTCCATGGGAAGTTAAAAAATATTTCCACTCAAATTTTTTTAATTATATTGCAAAAATAGTTGGTTAAGTAATTTCATCATAAATTTATTTTTTAATTCTGATGATAGGCCATCGGTGAAAGTAGTTTCAGTTATTATTACAGTTATATGACATGAGTATTATATATAATTTTCAAATAAAGCAGTAAACACTATTTTTGCCCTTGTCTCTAGTGTCTGAACAGATAAAATATGTTTTGCAATTATTGTTTTTGGAAACAGCACCAGGTAAAAATTGAACAGTTAAAAAATGCACTCAACAGTGCATTTTGTACTTCATTTCTTGTCTTTTTCAAATTCAGTTGCTTGAACTCTTTTTATACAAAGATGTTTTTTAAAATTAGATGAAGTATATAGTAATTTTTCTATTACTTTTCCCTTGCACCCATTTTTTGATTGTAATTGAAGATGCCCAGATTTGTCTTTGGTCCACTGCTGCCACATGACCTGCTCTGCTGGATTAATATTTTTGAGAAATTTTTTTACTTTATTTTTTGACAGCAGACAGTTTTTAAGCCAACAAGATGAATTGTATTACTGTGACCAACAGAGGTTATCTAACCACCATGAACTATTATAGCTGATGCATAATATTTTAAGTAATAAACAAAAATTCTCATGCAGTTTGTACTTACACTGGTCTTCAGGTGTTTTTTCTGAAAAAAGTTTATTTTTAGGCCTCAGCTTACAAAATGTAGAGAATGACATTACCTCTCCATAGGTTGATTGAAAAATTGTGCGAGCTTCTCTCAATAACATTGTCAAAAAATATTTTCTCGGCTTTTTTTCTTTCTATTTTCCTACACGGTTATTTTATCTTTTAGAATGGGTATTGTGAAGACAATATCACTAACTTTTTCTATTTGTTAATATCACTTGATAACATCTTTCCTTTTTCAATTTTGTTATTATAAATAAACCTGCATTATTTGCCAAACTTAGTACAATAATTTTACGTTTAGTTGGAAATTTTGGAAGTGCATTCGTTGATTATGATATAGCTTTTCCAAACGTCTGACTACAAATGTTAAAAACTGCTATTATTTAAACTTGAAGATTTAGTTGGTCATTAATTTTTTGTCTACTAATTTTTTCGTATTATATATTAATCTAAATTTAAAACAGCTAACTATTAGAATTTACAAAGACCTTAAAATCAATTATTTATAAAGTTATTTGATTTCATCTTTTCAAGCAAATTCAAACTGAAAATGACTTTCAAAATACGACTATGTAGTTGTTTTCTTATTGAATTTAATAAAGAAAATTGAGATTAATTTTTTAAAAAGTAAATTATATTAATACTACATTTATATCAAATAATTTTTTACCATTTAATATTTTAGATTTTGTTTCAATCCACATGAACTATTTACTATTTATTTTCTATTTTTTTGAATATATTATTTTCTCTGTGTAACATATAACATTAACTATAAAACTAGTTACTTGTGTGTGACCAAACTTTTTAAAATTTTTTTTAGGTATATACTACAATATCATAAATTTTTTTTTTCATTTTATTTCTTCTATACTTTTTGCTTATAACTGAAAATATTTTTTAAAAAAACATTTTATTTTGCTCACAAACAAAACTTTTCATTGTTTTTGCTATGTGTGTGACATCACAAAAAGGGTATTAACTGAATTGTAATATATATATATATATATATATATATATATATATATATATATATATATATATATATATATATATATATATATATATATATAATTTTAAAACTAGATATTTTTGTTTAAATTATATTAAAATAGTTATGGTAATGCTTTTATGTAATTAACACAATAATAAATATTTATTTATAATGATAAATGGAAAATAATATACTAACATTAAAAATTAAAAAATGTCAAATTTTAATAACTGTAAAAATAAATATCAATATTTTTCCATACACTTTACAAAAACTACTAAATGTAAATTTAGGTAGTTTTAGTTAAAGATATGCAAAAATATCGTAAAAAAAGTGTGTTTGAAAAATTAACTACCTAGTCAAAATCTAGTACTAGTTGTAATTCCATGTTTGAAAAGTTAACAAAGGGAAAAATGAGGTTTTGTTATGTTGTTATTGTTGAGGGATCTGAACTTAAGTGTTCTGTAAATCCAAATATAATAGATCAAGAATGATTTGATTTATAATTAAGTAAAATTATGAATAAACTAATTTTTTTTTGATTAAAATTTTTTTTGTTTATAGTAATATTATACATATGTAGTGCCTGTACAAACCCTCAGCTCATAAGTGTCTTGAAACTTTTACGTTTCATCGACTAGGCTAAACTTGTATTCTACATAAAAAATAGATTGTTGCATCACTTAAGAGTTGTTTTTAATTTAATACTTTTTTTATTGTTTAGCTTTTCATATTATGGAGCAGAGAGTTCGAATGGCAGGGTTTGGTTGGAAAAATAAAGTTGAAGTAAAACCTCTTAATGAAGATGCTGCCGTTAGCCTGGGAGCAGAAATGGTTGGGGAGTTTGTTATATTCTCATTAGCAGCAATTTGTGTTATTTTGCAAGTTGTGTACAGTAAAAGGAGTGAAAAGCGAAAAGAAGAAGCACTAAACAATAAGCTGGTTTCTCTTCAAGAGCAAATTTTACAACTTAATGTAGAAAAAAGCGAGTTTAAACAAGAGATTAGTAATTTAAAAGAGTCTATACTATTGCTTAAAAGTGTTAAAGTAGAACTAAATAGCACCTAATAAAATTTTTAAACACAATACTGTGTGTCAGTATTGCGCCAGTTTGTTTCAATATAATGAACGATAATAATAGACAATTATTTTTACTGTTATTATCTTCATATGTATAGTTTTTGAGAAAATTTTTTTTTTAAATTAATTTTTCTAGTTATTTTTTATTATTGGTTTTAAATTTATTTAAATCAAATCAAGTTTAATGAAATACGTTTAAAATTAATTGATCTAGCAACTTAGTTATTATTTAGTCTAAATATTAAAATGTATCATGTAAGTGTATGATTTATTATTTTTAAATGTCTTGAGCTGTTTTACATTTGTGCACTGTATTTTAATTGTTTTGCAGCACTACACTATATTACACTGCAACACAGTGCTACAATAAATTGTAACATAGCATTCCTGTCATTACAGTTTAATTACTGTGTAGTATTACTGCATTGTTGAACCACTACACTTACTCATATTGCAGCATTAATACTGCTACACAGTGTACTATGTTACTATATTGCATTACTGTGCTGAATGACAATATGACTGCGCTGAAATGAAAATTGTAATTTTATTTATTGATTTTTTTTTTCTTTGGCTACTTAATTTATGGTTGTATATTGTTATATTCAGATTGCTATGAAAAAAGCCAGATTTTCACATTTTATTATGAATGTACCTGAGCACTTAAACAATGAATGGCTAGCATGCTTTCCAAAAGAATGTTTTTCTGTTAGAAACCCACCATACTCATACAATACTAAAGAGTCTCAACTTGAGGCAAAAATATATTCTCATTTGTCTCAACATGCTCCCAAGTTAATGAAAGAAATTACAACTATAAATAATGTTTCAAAGTTTGTGATTGATGAGCATAAATTTAAGTGCTGGATTGTTGAACCTTTTGAGTATTTCATTTGTGGAAAAGATCCCTCTAAAGGTTTTGAAGAGTTGAGAAAGATTAATAAACCACCAAATTTTTGTGGACGATTATTTAAAGTTGGTGATCCAACATATACTTGCAAGTATGTTTTTTTAATTCAAGATGTATATTGCAAGTGTATAATTTATAAAATAACATTTACTTGTAAGAAAATATTTTTTGTTAAAATATCATGAGGTTGCAAGTATCTGCTTTTTAAATCAATATTTTGCTGCATTTTTTTTCAAAACCACTCTTCTTAAAACCATTGATTTAACCATATTTTTTGTATACTTTTTATGCATGTAAATGTATTTTATAATGTTATAAAAATAAACAAATTTTCGTAATTTTTAAATATAGAACTGTTATTTTTAATTAAGTTTTATTCAACTCATGTAATATTCCTTTTACATACATATTAATTTTTTTGATTAAAAATGCTTTTTTGAAAATTGAATTAAAAAAAGTTTGTTTAATTTTTTCAGAGATTGTGCTGCTGATCCAACATGTGTGTTTTGTCATGATTGTTTTCATCAAAGTGTACACACAAAACATAAGTATAAGGTGACTTTTTTTATGGATTTTATAAAACCAATTTTTTGTTTTATTTACTTTAAAAACAAACTGATTACATGTTTTTTTTTATAAACATGTGAAATTTTTGAAACAGGCTTCGATATGCTTATGCAAAAAGCTCTAAGAGACTAAAAAATATGCTTAAACATATTTCTAATAAGATATGCTTATTTCAATATTTTTTGTGCGTTATCACATTTTCTTGTTGTTCCTTTTGAAGTCTTTGTTGGCTCTTGAAATTTTTTACAATGTTTGTATTTAACACAAGTTTTAACATCTTCTAACAACAATTGGATTGCATGCTTTTTCTTTCTTTTTTTTCAGCATTATTATTACTATTCTTTACAGTATTTAAATAAACGAGTTTGATAGAGTGATGTTGGACTTTCAAGTACTTTTTTCCGAAGTATTTTAATAAACATTTTTTGTTAAATTTACATACTTAAGTTCTAAATAAAAGTTTTGCTATGAAATGGCATCATGAAATCATGTATTTATTGCAAAATATAAATTTGTATGAAATTTTCTTTTATTGTTTAAATTTTAAATACATATTTTTAAAATTTTAATTAAATTTTTTTTAAGCATATAAATGTTTTATCAAGGCTCAACAATATGATTATCTATGTTTATTTTTAAACAAAATCTGAACCTAGGTATGGTTATAAATGTTATGCTTATAAAAACAAACAAACATGTAACATGCTGTTAATTAGTTGATAAAATTCATTAATATTTTTAAGAAATAAAAGTCTCAAAGTGTCTGTTGCTTTAAAAGAATTACTCTGTACAGCAGATCAATTTCTAAAAGAACAGCAGGACTCTTTTAGAAAGGACACATATATTAAAATATTCTATATATAGCAAATATATGCAAGACTTTTTACTATTTTTGAACCAAATACTTTTTTACTAACTAATACAGTTAATTTTTTATCAAGGTTTTTTTTTTATCAATTTTTGATTGTTACCTAATTAATACTGATTATTGTGTTCAACCAACCAATAGTATTTATAAAAGTATTTCCAATTGTGTAGCATAATTAATTTAGTAAACATTGCTATTTAATTTCATAAATAACAGTGTTTTGTAAATAAGACAATATTATAGAAACTTCTATTAGTATGGTTGTTGCTCAAACGAACATCTTTTGTTCCATCAAATAAAACTCAATCTTGCATGGCTTTTTTACTGCAACTTTTATCAATAATTAATTTTTTTTCATCAATAATTTCTCTTTCATCATGCTCAAAAAAATTTTATTCATCTACTTTTTTTTCTCCATCATCAACGCTTTGGAATTAATTCTTGTCTTCATTTTTCAGTTTACATTTTCTTCAAGACTGTAGTCTTACTTGTTCCTTTTTTTAATCAACCTTTTTTTTTAAAACTTTTTAACTCTTCTCTCTATTTTCTGGTAACTTTTTCAGCTCATAAGTAAACTTGTTAAAAAAAATTAAATTAAATTCTTAAATTTCTAGTATCAGATTTAATTCAGAATGAGTTTTAATTATATCATTATGAGTTATAATATGAATTATTTTCATAAATTCATAATTTAAGATCTTATTATTCAACATATATACACATGGCCTACTATATAACACAGCCAGATTTGTTGCCTTGAAGGCAAAAAATTAGCCAATTTTTTAAAGTTTTTAGTGTCAAAATCAAAATCTTGAAGGTTTTTATTAAAGACTTTATTGAACTTTAAATAACTTACTTGATTCGCCTTAAAATTCTATTTATTGCTATAATCAAAATTCTTAACCTTAAAATATTTAGACAGTTAGCTCATGATAAACCATTAAGTCAAGTGAACTAGCTATTTTAACCATTATTATTTTTTACTCTGTAAAATCTTTTATTCTCTTAAATTATCGATTCAAACAACTAACATTAACACAAATGTGTTAGTAAAACTATCATCATTTCTTTTTAAAATGTGCACTTTTATTTACATTAAAACAACAACATTTATATTACAAAAGTTTTATCAAGTCAAGATTCTTTTATTTCTCAAGGAAAATATATAAACTATGTTGTTGAAAATATATATACTTTTGTTATGTTTATTTATTTGTCTTTTATGGTTTGTTGAACTTTAAAGGGAGCAACTTAATCCTTTCTAATGTTTCTGTTTTTAAATTGTTGCTCTATGGGAATATTTTAATATTAATTTCTTTACAGTTTCAAAATTTATAAACCCATTACAAACATAATTAGATAATGATTTAGAAGGTTTTGTTGCAAAGTCTCGAAAAAACTGTGGTTTTTTATCACCTGGAATAGCTGCATTATTAATCCTATTATCTGTGTTAAATATTACCATTGAATTAGAATTAGTCCATCAAATATTAATAAACTTTAAAAATCCAGCAGCTGCAGTTTCGTTTGGAAATTAGCTGATGATTGCGGCAGAGGTGGTTTCATCAAAAATATTTAAAGCTGAAGGAACATTTTGTTTGTTGTTTCTAGGATGTAAAGTTTGAGCATATAATTGAAAAGCTTTTTTTAAGTTAGCACGTAACAGTTCATCTTTCTCATTAACATTATGCAATAATCTCCCAGAAATTTCACCAGCTTCAACACGAATAATATCATCAAACTAGATATGACGAAAGGTGGAAATACAAACCGTTTTAAATTTAATAAATTATTTCTAAAATTTTTTAGTAAATGAACACTGTCATATAAATTGTAAACCCGGTGTCCCATAAAAGTAAAAAACATGTCATTATCTTGTTTACCCAATTTTAAATGTAGAATCTTGAATGCTGAAACATTTGTTGCATGATTGTCAGTTATTATAGCTCTTGCATTAAAAGATGTTTTATGTAAAGTTTCAAATGTTTCTTCTATATGTGAACTAATTAAAGAACCAGAAATTTGAAACTCTGGACAGACCTAAATAACAAAGTGGATCGATTCATTTAACCATCATGAACTCAACTATACCAGAAAAGAAATTACCATCATCATCATGCCTGTTTTGATGTATATCTGTGCATCACTGTAAATCTAATTATTTTATTTGTGTAGATTTGACATCCTTGTGGTTTATAAAGAGCTAATTTATATAATTCTAATAATATATTTTTTGAGACCTTCTTTGCAACTTTATGCATATAAGAAACAAAATTAACAAACATGGCTCTGGACAATTTACAAACACTGACTTCTTGAAACCATTTATGTAATGGAACTGGGATACCTTTCATATGTAGCTTTACATGTAAGTCTTCATCAATTGTAATACTCTCTATGTTAGGAGTAGCATCACCTTCATCAAAAAAATTTTGAAGATATAACATGCAGTTATCAATTCTTTTAAATGAAAATCCTTCTAGACAAAAACTTTCATTAAGATCTATGTTTTTTAATTGGTTTATCATGTTTTCTGAAATCATTTGTTTTATCTAGCAAAGGATGGTTATATATATGAACTGCTTAGATAATTACTATTTTTCTAGATGAGAAAATTTGGCAAAAACATTGTAGTATAAAGGCATTTTTACGCCAAAAAAAAAAAATTTACAATAATTATAATAATTACTGTACCTCTTACTTAGTGTCTGCTATTCCAACTGGTAATTACAGTTTTCTCACATTATACTTGACAGATAGTTCACGTTGGTGAATTTCATTATTAAAATCATCAATTACTTTTTGCTTAAATAAGGTACTATTTTTTTATCTGAACATTATTTCACCCTAAAATGTTAGAATTGTTTATCAATGTTTATTGTTATAATAAAATGATATTTTAATAAAATTGTGCTTTTAAAACAAAATAATTAATAAAAAGTACAATTTTTTGTAGTGATTCTAATGAAATTAAATATTTTTTGTGGCTAGTTTAATGTTCATAGATCATAGAGAAATTAAAATAACTGTTAATGTATCCATTTCTAACTGATATTACTAAAACTAACTGACTGAAACCTAAGTGGTTTAAGTAATAAGTTTTAATAGTTATGTTTTATACTCTAGCTTTTTTTGCTCAATTTGCATTTGATTTAGTTTCGCTCTGTAGTAGTTTGGAGGCATTTTTGTTTCTTACTTGAGTTAATTAGTTTTATGTTGGTTTTATTTACAAAACACTAAAAAAAAATTATTGTCTTCTGTAGGTTTTTTATTCTGATAAACTTTTCTATTTTTATCTTTTTTTTCTATTTTTATCTACAAAATTACATTCATTTCTCTTTTTCTTTGTGAATAAAATGTTATTGAATATGAAAAACAAAACACTTAAATCATTTATATAAATTTTTTTTTAGTCAGATAGGATCAGATTCCATAAGTTAGATAGTCAGATAGCATCAATATCCTAGGTACCTCAATGTTTTCTGATGGTTTTTAAAAACCATTCACCATAAGAGATTAAAAAAAAAAGATATTTTGTTTAGTTGTATGCATCTCAAGGGAGAGGAGGATATTGTGATTGTGGTGACAAAGAAGCTTGGACTAATGATCCTGCGTGTAATAAACATAAAGAAAATACTAATGAAGATGCAAAGGTACTTTAAATTATGCAAAATTATGCAAAGGTACTTTCTTGTAAAAATATCAAATAACTTATACATGCATTTTGTAGCTTTGTTTTTATTTTTTATTATTATGTTGTTATGTCTCCATATATAAAGAATGCATGAATATATTTGTTATGAAATGCATAAGTTTAGTCATTAGAACATATTTAAAAACAAATTATCAAAAACTTGATTATCCAGCCTTTTATTTAATCAAACTTAATTTCAATAAACTTCAATACAGATAAAACTCAATTTTTTTCAGCCAATCGTTATCGCAATAGTTTAGATCTTCCTATATTTATGAATGGTGATGCACTTGATGAGTCATCTACTCTTCATCTTCTAGAATTAACTCTTACATCCAATCTTTCTTGGAAACCATATATCAAATCAGTTGCAAAATTAGCATCTGCTAAGGTTGCATCTCTTTATCGAGCTCGTCACTTTCTTACTTCGGATTCTATTCTCTATCTCTATAAATCTCAAATCTGACCTTGTATGGAATACTGTTGCCATATCTGGGGCGGATCTTCTAACGATGCCCTTTCTCTTTTAGACAAGGTGCAAAAATGCATTGTAAACATAGTTGGACCTGCTCTTGCAGCCAACCTCCAACCATTATCACATCGTCGTAATGTTGCTTCTCTTTCTCTTTTCTACTTGTGCCATCTACTAAAATTCATTCTCGTGTTACTCGTTATTCAATTAAGTCTCATCCTTTTTTATGTGGCTGTTCCTAAGTGCTCCAAAAACGCTTATTCGTCTAGTTTTTTTCCTCTAACATCAGCTCTTTGGAATTCGCTTCCTTCATCTTGCTTTCCTGATTCATATAATTTGCAATCTTTTAAGTCGTCCGTCAATTGTTATCTTGCTCTACAATCTTCATCTTTTCTCTTTCAGTAACTTCCAACTTTAATTAGTGGCTGCTTGCAGCCTTGTTGGAAGTGCAGATGTTTAAAAAAAAAAAAAAAAAATTAGCGAGAATAGTTTTCGAAACATCAAATTATCTTTGACCAATCCAGATCATGCTTTTAATTCAAGTACATTTTTTTATTTTTAAGAATATATCTTGTTTAGGGACTTACTATACAAGGACTTATTTATGTATATTATATACTCACATATGAATATATTAAACAAATTAATTAGAGTGATATATAATAAAAATAAACTAAAATTAAAACGAAATGTTAAACTAGCAAATTAAGTATTTATTTAAATAGAAATTATGTTTTTCAGTCTAAAAATTTTTTAATGAAGTCAAATTTTTAAGCAATTGGTTTCAGTTTAGTTTTTCATTTTCTTCTAAATTCTAGATTTACTTTTGGCAACTGTAAAAACTGGATTTCTGGGTTCTAGTTAACTTAAAACAAATGTCAAGTTTTAATTAAAGTACAAAATTATTTTGACTAATCTATACAATCATTTTTTTTTTAATAACAAAACCATTTTCCATTGCATTTTCTATATAAGACAATATGAAATTAATTTTTGGTTTTTTAGTTATTTTTTTAGTTGACTATCTAATTTGTTCATGTTTGATTGAACTATTATCTAATTTGTTGATATTTGATTGGATTATTGACAACAAAGGAAAGCTGTAATAAGTTAAATTATTGTATGATAATTGGTTTAGATTTTTAGGTAGAATTTAATTCAGAATGGCAGAGGGGTGGAGTTGTTCTATTAATTGCAATCTACCTCACGTCTTATTTTAAATAAAGTTGAGTAGTAGATTATTATTTAGGTTTGGATTTAGTTTTATACCCAAGTAATCCCAGGTAAGTATATGAAAATGTTTATTCGAGTATCTTTAATGCAAATTTAAAAGTTCAATTTATTTGATTGTAAAGTTTTACTGGTTCTGAAAAGAACAACCCTTTTTACATTTTTTGAGCTTGTTTGTCATTGGTTTTGAAATTATGTTAGTCTATGTTTTTGATCATGAAGAAGGTTAGAAAAAATAATATCATGACTAAAAGATTCGGTTTTATTTTTTTCAGATCAATATAAGTTTTGTTACTCTGACTGTAACCATTTATTTTATGAGTTATCTTATAAAAATTTTTTTAACTTATATTCAACATAAAGAGTTTTCTTTTACTGATATAACAAAGTATAGTTGATAATACTTGGGTATGATAGATAAATATCCCCATGTTTTTGTTACAGGTGACAAATTTAGTTTGTATTAATTTTTTTAAATATTTAATTTAGTTTTTATTTATTCAATGTTATGTCAACATGTTCAAAATTACATCAAAATGTTTAACATTATGTTGATAAAAATTTGTATCCATGTAAATTGTATCCATGTAAATTTAGGTCAAATCCAACAACATTAGAATATTTTGACTTAATAATTTTACTTTAATAGATAATTGACTGGAACAGTTATTTTTTAACCATTAGTTGGTATGATACTTGATTTTCATAAATTATAATTTTTTGATTTAAATGTCTATTTTAGAAAACTAATATAATGTTGAAGAAATGTTGCAATTTTGAATTAAAAAACATAAAATTTAGCAGAAAATAAATTTATTATAAATTAGATTTCTATTGGCTATTTAGGATCCTTTGGTAAATCTTCCTGAAGATGTGTATAACTATGCAACATTTTTATTTACTGTTTTACTAAAATACTGTATTGATATGGTTTACTGGAGAATAAATAATTCTTTGCCAAGTCCACTCACTATAGAGTAAGTTTTTTTAAATTTAGTTTAACATTATTCTTTCATAGGATGCAATCAATAATATTAATGCTAGAGTTTGTTGTGTGGGCACTGAGAACGCCCTTCAGAAAGATTGGAGTGGGGCAATAAAGGCTTATATGACATTTATAGTTGATGAAGAGATGAAAAGATTAGTAATAAATTAGATAATTTTAATTTCAAAAAAATGAAAAAAGAAAACGAAAATTATTTTTTTGTCTTTATATTTATCTTACAAGCATACATGGTGTATATTCAACCCTAAATCCTCAAAATAGTCAGAGTATTTTTAGTAGTTAATCTAATAACACAATTTGTTATGGTTTTATATGTTTTAAATTTCTTCAATTAGCCTGTGGCCAATAATAGACATTCAAAACATGTATACATGTATATATATATATATATATATATATATATATATATATATATATATATATATATATATATATATATATACTCTTAGTCGGCTTAGTCTTACTCTTATATATATATATATATATATATATATATATATATATATATATATATATATATATATATATATATATATATATATATATATATACTCTTAGCCGATTTTGTTACGGCGTTTTTTTTGTTCCGATTTATGTATTTTTTTACTTTTTTTATACTATTTTTATCATATTTATATATTTTTTAAAATTTTTATTTTATTTCTATTTTTATTTACACATATTTAAATTTATTATTTTATTATAAAAATATATTTTTTATATTTATTTTTGTTATTTTTTTTTATTTATTATTATTTATTATTATTTCATTTTTATTTTCATCTGTTTGCAAAAACGCTAACCTAAGCCTGACCTTGATGCTGATTCAAACCAAACCCTCAGTTGATGTAGCACCACTTTGTTGCGAGTCAGGTTATTTGATAGTCAATGTATATACTTTTCGGTTTGTATAAAAGTAGCTTATGGGGACATTTTTTTTACAAAAAAACAATGCTTACAGGGATAAAAAATTAGCAAGGACAAAAAAATGTCCCCGATAATGCTAATGTATTAATAGTATTAGTAAGTATTGGTTTTTTTGTAAAATCTGTTCCGTAAGTGATACTATAGGTGAATATAAATATATATATATATATATATATATATATATATATATATATATATATATATATATATATATATATATATATATATATATATATATATATATATATATATATATATATATATATATGTATATATATATACATATATATATATATATATTAAATTAGCTTCTTTTAACTTCCATACATGTTTTGAGAGTTCAGTATCATTTTTGTATTTAGCGATGTTAAATGATTTAACATGATTAGCGTATCTTAATTTAAAAGGAGTCTCACTTATCCCAATGTAGGACTTTTCATTAGAAGATGAATCAAGATTATCAGTTGTAACAGTTGCTTGATATACAATGTTGCTTGTTAAACATTTATTAAACAACGGACAGAGATTTTTATTATAGCAGTTACAGTCCTGTTGATTAAGGTTTGTATTGTTGCATAAAATGTATTTGTTGTGCGAATTTATAATAGATTTTACACTTGGCATACAACTGTAACTAAATTTGACTGTGTTCCTGTTTAAGATTTTATGCAGTTTATTATTATTAGGAAAATGTTTGTCAATAAGTTTCAAAAAACATTTTCCCAGGTTAAAAGAAGCTAATTTAGTCCCTATAGTCAAGTGGAAAATTCTCAGGCGATGTAAAGCATATAATCCAACATCTAAATCTTGCAAATTATGTCTCACCGAAAAATATGAAATTCTATATAATAAAAGTACTAATTTATTGAATAAAAGGAGTGAGATTGTTTCTAAGTGTAGACATAGAAACAGATTCCTTCTGTCCCAATATGACACTGGCGATTAAAAAAGATGTTTTTCCATATTATTATTTTTATTTTTTATTTTTTTTATTATTATTATTGTCATTATTATTACTATTATTATTATTTGACGTCAGAACTCATTCCATTGTTTTTTTAATTTTGTAACGGTTTTTTAATTGTATTTTTGAACGGTTTTTTCTTGATTTAAATATATGGCTGATGAGTGCCGCAAACGGCATGAAACTTTAAGTACCGTAAAAAAGTTGTTTTTTTTCATCTTCTTTTTTTAATTATTTTTTTTAATTATTTATTGATCTATTTTGTGATTATTTCACTTTATATTGATCACTCTCAAATCGAAAAAATTGATTATTATTACATAATCAAAACAACAATATTTTTGCTCCATACGTTGAGCACTCTAATCAAGTCGCATATGTGATGGAAAAAATAAACTTTGGATATTCAGTCAAGAACATTCCGATACCATCCATTAAAGACTTCAAAATACAGTTATTGGATAAAACTGAAACGATAATTAAAAGAATGCGATGGAAAGCGTTTTTCTTTTTAAACAAGAGTTCAATTAGTAAGTACAATTTTTATTATAACTATGGATTAAAAACATCTAATCATCCAAAACAAATTAAAGAAATGATTGCTTTTGAGAATGAACTCATTGATCTTGTAAAACACATTAAGTTTCGAAAGGTGCACACCAGTTTCCAAAATAAATTAAAAAAAGATATAAACAGTATTCAAAAATCTAACCTAACTTATACGTATGCTGATAAAACGACCAATCTTTACAATCTATCTAAAAATGATTACAACCACTTGTTAAGAAATGCCATCACTTCAAACTACAAATTATCCAACTCAAACATAATAAATAAAGTAAACTTAGAAGGTAAACGTCTTTTGAAAAATCATGAAGTTTTCAATAAAATTGACATTAACACATCTTCCGATTGTTTTATCACTTTAAAAGACCATAAAGATAATTTTGAAAACAATCCGACTGTCTGTTTATTGAATCCTGCTAAAAACGAGGTTGGTAGAATTAGTAAAGATATTCTTTCTAAAATTAATACAGACCTAAGAAATATATTACAATTAAATCAATGGAAAAACACTCGAAATGTTATCGATTGGTTTAAGGCCATAAAAGATAAACACCTTTATAAATTTTTAGTTTTTGATATTATTGACTTCTACCCTTCTATCAGTGAAACACTTCTTAAAAACTCTATCAATTTTGCGAAGCAACACCTAACATTAAATAAAGAAAACATACCACTAATTTTTCATGCAAGAAAGTCTTTGCTTTTTAATAATGATCAAGTTTGGATAAAGCAATCAAGCGGTTTATTTGATGTTTCCATGGGAGCGTTCGACGGTGCAGAGGTTTGTGAGCTGGAATAGGAATATTTCTTCTTTTTCAAATTTCAAAATTTTATAATAAGCTTGAGGTTGGTTTATACCGTGACGATGGCTTGGCAGTTTTTAGTAATAAAAGCGGCCCTCAAATGGAAAAAATAAAAAAGCATATTGTCGAAATATTTAAATGCAATGGCTTACGGATTTCTATACAATGCAACATGAAAATTGTAAACTACCTTGACGTGACTCTAAATCTTAGTGACTGCACTTTTAAACCTTATTTCAAACCTGATAATACATTAAATTACATCCATGCTGATTCAAATCACCCGCCGAGTATATTAAAACAAATACCACGTTCGATTGAACTTAGATTGTCTACAAATTCATCTAACAAAGAAATATTTCAAAATACTATTCCTCTATATAATGAAGCTTTATTAAAGTCTGGTTATAAATGTAGTCTAACATATAATCCTATAACAATATCAACTCCAAAACGGAAAAGAGCCCGCAACATCATTTGGTTTAACCCTCCATTTAGTAAAAACGTTAGCACCAACCTGGGAAAATGTTTTTTGAAACTTATTGACAAACATTTTCCTAATAATAATAAACTGCATAAAATCTTTAACAGGAACACAGTCAAAGTTAGTTACAGTTGTATGCCAAGTGTAAAATCTATTATAAATTCGCACAACAAATACATTTTATGCAACAATACAAACCTTAATCAACAGGACTGTAACTGCTATAATAAAAATCTCTGTCCGTTGTTTAATAAATGTTTAACAAGCAACATTGTATATCAAGCAACTGTTACAACTGATAATCTTGATTCATCTTCTAATGAAAAGTCCTACATTGGGATAAGTGAGACTCCTTTTAAATTAAGATACGCTAATCATGTTAAATCATTTAACATCGCTAAATACAAAAATGATACTGAACTCTCAAAACATGTATGGAAGTTAAAAGAAGCTAATTTAGTCCCTATAGTCAAGTGGAAAATTCTCAGGCGATGTAAAGCATATAATCCAACATCTAAATCTTGCAAATTATGTCTCACCGAAAAATATGAAATTCTATATAATAAAAGTACTAATTTATTGAATAAAAGGAGTGAGATTGTTTCTAAGTGTAGACATAGAAACAGATTCCTTCTGTCCCAATATGACACTGGCGATTAAAAAAGATGTTTTTCCATATTATTATTTTTATTTTTTATTTTTTTTATTATTATTATTGTCATTATTATTACTATTATTATTATTTGACGTCAGAACTCATTCCATTGTTTTTTTAATTTTGTAACGGTTTTTTAATTGTATTTTTGAACGGTTTTTTCTTGATTTAAATATATGGCTGATGAGTGCCACAAACGGCATGAAACTTTAAGTACCGTAAAAAAGTTGTTTTTTTTCATCTTCTTTTTTTAATTTTTTTTTTTAATTATTTATTGATTTATTTTGTGATTATTTCACTTTATATTGATCACTCTCAAATCGAAAAAATTGATTATTATTACATAATCAAAACAACAATATATATATATATATATATATATATATATATATATATATATATATATATATATATATATATATATATATATATATATATATATATATATATATATATATATATATTATTTAATTAAATTTTTATCTGAGTAATAGTTCTTCATGATTGAAACTAAACACACAAAAATAACTTAATGCTTAAAAGTTAACAAACTCTAATTCTTTTTAAAATAATGATTTTAAATATAATCAATGCATTTTTAAAATTTAAACTTACAAATAACTAATGCTTAATTTAGCTGCTAATGTTAATTTGTTTAAAATAATGCTTGCGCGCACAGATTTTCATTCAATTAAATAAATAAGTTTGATAATATTCAAGTAATTTAATGTTGAATTTTTTTTTTAATATCAAAACAAATTTTATGCAATATTAAAAAAATTTAAACTGAATACTTAATACAACAAAAAAGTTGTTTTACAGATGCTATTGAAAAATGAAATTGTTGTTAGTCTATTTGCATCCATTAAGATGGGTTGAAGTTTGATGATTTTGTTACAATAGAAAGAAAAAAAGTTTGTAAACTCACAATGGATAATTTTAAATTTATTTAAAAATAATTCATTTATTGCTATGTCTTCTCATCGGTGGGAAAATGCTACAAAAAAATAGAAAAAAACTAAATTAAAAAAAAAAAAAAAAAGAAATAAGAAAATGAGAAAATGTTTTTATTTACATACAAAAATTTTAAGTAATAATTTTATAACTCTGATTTTAATGAGCAGAGATATAAAGTATTCTTTTATCTCGACTCATTTTAAAAACTGTAAAAATTAGTTATTTATAACTTTATTAACAACAACAACAACAACAACAACAACAACAACAACAACAACAAGCTATTTATTTAAATCATTTTTACAATAGTTTTGATAATAATAATAATAATAATAATAATAATAATAATAATAATAATAATAATAATAATAATATAATATATTGTAATAATATAAGGTAAAAAAAAATTAATACAAATTATAGCAATAGTAATAATAAGTATTTTTACATATAAATAATAAAAATAATAATAATAACTAATATTATAATGGTAGTTATGAGCATAAAATTATATATAATAATAAGTTAATGAATTTTTCAGGATGGTGTCACTCATACAAAAATCAGATCGAAGGAATGACACCAATTTTTAACATAATATAAGTAATAATAAGCAAAGACGTGCATTGAAACATATGGACCGTAAACACATAGATTATAGCACATAGAACATACATTAAAGCAAACATGTAAAAATCATAATTTGCAGGTTTTAATAATAAGAAAAAGAAAAAAATAAACAAAAAGTACTGATGATCAGAGTAATAATGAAAAGAAAATTAAAAGAATATTTTAATCTTAAGGATAATATGTCTAAAAGTTAGAATAAAAAGTTTTTCAGAATTTTTTAAAATTGATATTGTTTAAGATGGAGTAAAGGTATTTTAGGATATAGTTTTTTGGACTATTCAAAATGCATGCAAGGCTCCTGTTCCATTCGCAGATGCACTGATAAACAATAGAATTTTTAGGTTTTAAAAGATGGTACATTTATAATAATGGTAGTTAAACAATAATGCAACAAACAAACAGTAAACTATAGCAAAAACAAACAAATTGAAGAAAGTTATAAAATCAAACTAAATAAGTAAAAAAAACTAATCAAAGTCAAAAGAAATGTAAATTAAAAATATAATAACAATAATAAAAATAAATATTTGATATTATATATCAAAATAAGTAATCTAATAATAAATTTTTTTTTTTTTTAAACATCTTTGCTTCCAACAAGGCTGCAAGCAGCCACTAATTAAAGTTGGAAGTTACTAAAAGAGAAAAGATGAAGATTGTAGAGCAAGATAACGATTGACGGACGACTTAAAGGATTGCAAGTTATATGAATCAGAAAAACAAGATGAAGGAAGCGAATTCCAAAGAGCTGATGTTCGAGGAAAAAAACTAGACGAATAAGCATTTTTGGAGCACTTAGGAATAGTCACAGTAAAAGGATGAGACTTAATTGAATGACGAGTAACACGAGAATGAATTTTAGTAGATGGCACAAGAAATTTTGAAGGTAGTGATAACAGATGCCGCCTTCCAGCAGGCTGGAAAACAAGACTCTGACAAGCACTTGTTAAATAGTTTTGAGAGTATAGGCAACAGCTCCGGAGAACACTTCTGCAAGACAATAACAGGTATGTTGTCCGGGCCACAAGCTGTAGAAGAGTCTAGGCAGGAAATCACTTTAGAAACAGAAGCTGGAGTGATACAAATGTCAAGCAATGGATCAACCTGTTTGTTGGCAATATCAGGTAGAACGCAACTAGTGGAATCAAGAGATGATATTGATGAAAAGTTCTTAGCAAACAATTCAGCTTTGTCTTTAGGTGAGGTGACAAAGTCTGAACCATACAAGAGAGGTGGAATTAAAGATTTGCCCTTATTATTGATACTATTAAAGATTCTCCAGAAGTCACGAGAGCCTAATTTTTGAGATAAGATGCAAGATTTCATGACCTGAGAGTAGTGGGCTTTGGCGTTAGACAAAACCTTTTTACAATGGTTTCTAGCAGTAATAAACAGACGTCTGTTTTCTGGAGAATTGTTTTGCTGATAAATATGGAAGTAACGGTTTCGATTGGCAATCGCAGCAGCACAGTGTGAAGAAAACCATATAGGAGAGTGAGGCTTGACCTGGAATCGTCGAGAGGGAACAAAAGATTCCATGCCAGCCTGAATCCACCAAGTTATGTAAGATGCGCATTAGTCGACAGGAAGACAAAAGATTTCTACCCAAGGGCCATCACGAAGAAAATCACAGAAAGAATCCCAGTCAGCTTTATTGTAGTTGTAAGAGGTACGATAATAGGGGGATTCAGATGATGAAGAAGAATGATATATTAGTTTTAGAGAGATCAAACTGTGATCAAAAGGACTGTGAATGTGGAGAAACTGAGCACTGACTAGGATCAGAAACAGGACATAAGTCGAGTAGAGAAGGTAAATGATTCGGGTTGTCAGGAAAGCGAGTTGAAGAGTTACTATTTGAGTTAGGGATTGTGAAAAGCAAAAGTTGTGGGCTTTAAAGCCTACAGAGTCACTGACACTAGAGCCAAGCCATTCAGAGTGGTGAGCATTAAAGTCACTGACAACAACTATATTAGCTGATGGATAAAGAGAGAGGGCTTGGTCAAAATGATTAGAAATAACATCAAAAAGAGTGCAGTCTTGAGATGAAGGAGAGCGATATAGAACAAAGAGAAAGGCAATAGAGTGAAGTGGTGCTAAACGAAAGCACATGAAAGAATAGTCTGTGGATTCAAATCAAGTTTCACGACAAATGGGTGAATTCTTACGAATGTAAATGCTCAGGCCAAGCATGTGACTATTGGAGTCTTTATGAATTAAAGGACGATAACCAACAACACTAAGATCGCAAGATGAGACTGCTGAACTTAAATTAGTCTCACAAAGAGCAAGTAGGTCTGGTGAACTTTGCAAGAGATAAGACTCAACAGAAGAAAAGTTACTTTGAAGACCACGAATATTAGTGAATGATAGGTTTAGAGAACTTGGTGATGATGATGGTTTTTTGTGTTTTATAGTTTTTGATACTTTAATTATTTTAAATTAGATTGAAGAACTTAACTCAAAACATTGATAGTACTCAGAACACTGTTTAATAGCCCAAGTAATTGCCTAATTACTACTAATAAACCCTAAGCCATAACAAAGGGCTCCAAATGTAGCCTCGGCAATGCACACCAAAAGTACAAACAGGGACACCATCCATGCGCAACATGGCACTGTTAATACTTTGATATTTTTCAGCTGTTGATGGAATCAGCCTCTCTGAGAGCTACCACAGAGTTCGGGAAACCTGACTACCAGCCGGCCTCAGAACCATAAAACTGAGTTTTAGAGCTGTACCCTCATTAGGAGATAATAGAATGAGTTGCCTAGTCATAAAAACAGAGACACAAGCAAAACCCATGCATTGAGTCAAGAAGATCCAGCATTCAACATCCTAAACTGGAAACAATGTAATAAAAATACATCTGCGCCAGCCTAATAGATGAAGAAGGGGTGCGAAGCTGGTTAACTGATAGAATCTGTTTACCCCTTAAGTCTTTGCCTAAGAGGCCTTTTTCAAGACAGTAGCCGGATGCATTTAACATCTGCCCAAGATGAGTATTTTTATCGAGACACCATCTCTAGCCTTTACTCAACCAAGAGCCCTAAGGCAGGGGGTGTTTTAAGTCATAGTTGGCATCTCCTAGCCTTTGCCTAAAAAGGCGTATCCTACAAGGCAGCAGGACATGAAGCAGATTGTACTGGGTTACATGTTACCAGTAGCAGGATAACCTGACCTGAATATTGTGTAGCAGGATAAACCTGACCTGACATATGATTGTAGTAATATAAAAAAATAAAAGTGTAATATAAATTGTAGTAATATAAAAAAATAAAAGTTTAATATTTAAAATATGATAAAAAATAATAAATACAACAATAACAAAAATAAAAACTATAAAAATTATCTTCTCTTTTATTAAACTGATCTTCTCTTCTTATCTTCTTATTAATTTATCAACTTATCTCTTTTTTTTTAATCTCGTCTTTTTTTTTTTTTCCTTTTTCTTTTTTTATTAAGTTAAATCGATGTTCAAATTTCCTTTTATTTGTTTTTTTAAATGTTAATTTTGAGTGTTTATTTGTTGAAAGTTTCTTTTTTTTATTATGTTTTTTTTTTTTTACTCTTCTATTCTTTTGATATTTTTGAATTCTTTATTTGAAACAATTGATAATTAAATCAGTTTTTGATTTTCTTTCTTTTTTTCTTTCTTTTTTTCAACACTCACGAGTGTTGAAATTTTTTTTACTATTTTAAACTTGATACTTAATACTAAGAAGACAGTTGTTTTATGAAACACTACTGCAAATTACTAAAACAAGATTTTACTAAACTTATATTTTTAAGAATCCTATTATAGAAAAATTTAAATTTACCTATAGATCATTCAACATTTATTAAATTTGCAGCAAAAACTTACGAGAAAATAAATAAAATGATTTAAATAGAAAAAAAAAAGTGACTAAGTAGAGTTGAAAAAATGTTCTCAGTTAAATACTTACTATATTATATATTTTTATATTATTATAAAAATGATATATTAAATATTTTTATTAAAACAATAACAAAATCATTTATGAAAAAGAGGTTTTTAACTACCACTAAAATGAAAGTAATTTAAATATATATAAAGGTGTTGAAGAAACAAACAATAAAGTTTAATTATTTTTGTACAAACTAATAATAATATAATTGCAAAAATACAATAAAAACAATTAAAAAGTTTATCATTTCATGCTAAAGAATTAGGAGATAACAAAAAAATAGGTTAAAAAGATACACACTATGTGTAGAAAGTAGTAGCTAAATAGAAAGTGTTATTTTGGCACGGTTAACCTGTTAATTCATACCAGGTTTTAACCATTCTATGAACATACTTTCTTTAAGTTTAAACTCGAATTAGTTAGATTCCGAATCTCAAACAGAAAAATCCTGTACATACAAATTTATAGACCACGAACGCTTTGAACTCTAGAGAAATAGGATCTTTAGAAGAAAAGAATTTAGAAATTTTTAGTGAGGTAAATACTAATTTAACAGGGCTCAATTTAATTTTTTAAAAGATCCCGGATAAAATGTCCGATCAAAACTTGTTTGGGTTGGACAGTGTCTGTTCAAATTTTTAAAATATAATTTTTTACCGTTTTACAGAACCAAATTATGCAATCGAAATCTTTAGTCATGTTATTCAGTTTATTTAATGCTAGTATAGTAAAATTGTAGTTTCTTTTCTTATTATTTAGAATATTTCATAGCATATTTTTGTTTTTTAATAAAATAGTCAATTTAGTATTGTATGTTTTTTTAGATAGACTTCAATTTTCATGCTGTAACTGACAACACTTATTTTTTTTTAGTTTACAGTTTGACAGTGGCTGTTTTAATGTTTTAATAATTTGAATGCAATAAAAAACATCGTTATGTTTAGAATAACTTTTAATCATTGATCTTTTGTAAAGTTTTTATTTTATGGGAAGGCTTTAAATAAAATCAAAAATTAATTAAAATGATCGTTTAAAATAAACACATTATGTGTAAATTAAATGCTATATTAAAATTATTTTTCAATTACTTTTTATGATAAATTTAAATGTTTGAAACTATTTTTCCAGGTCTTTCTAAAAAATTTTTAAAAGGTTTTTTTTGAAGTTACTTTAAATTATGAATAAGCTTAATCTTCCCACATTGCTTTATTTTTTTTTGTTTGTTTCTATTTTTACAAAGAATTAATTTTTTTTTTTAAACTTGACTTTATAATTAAATTATGAAATGAATAAAAATTACAATTTTAAAAAGACTACGCTATTTTTTTAAACAATTTTTTTTGTGCAACTTTTTGAATAAAATGTTTATAAATCAAAAAATGTATTTTTTTCTTTTCAATAATTTAATTTCACTTTTCAATAATTTAAATAAAATTTGTTTATTTATTAAACAAGCAATAGAAGTAATTTATAAAAGCCTTTTGCATAACTTTAATTAAACGTTTTAAAAGTAATTTTTTTTAAAAGCAATTAAAAAAGGTAAGAAAAAGTAATTTTAACTTTTTAGTTTTATTTTAATGCTAATTTATTTTCTTTTTCGGAATTATTTTGCTTTTTCTTTTATTTTCTCATTTTTTTTCCTGTTTAAGCTTAGCTTAACGTTTTGTTTTTCAGAGCATTTCTGAAAATTTAATCATCAAAACATCTAACAGTCGTGGTTAAGTTGTAACCAAAAATAAAACTATTTGCGTGGTCAGCAATAGTGTTCGATCGCACGCCATTCCTGTCCAAGCTTTGTTTTGTAGAATTTTATTCCCATTGGTCAAAATGTCCGATTACTTTGTAAATTGATCAGACAATATGAGCTTTTAACCAGACAATGTCTGACCGTTAAATTGAGCCCTGATTTAATATTTGCAGAAGGCAATATTTTTAGCAATTGAATTCAGTCTTTTTTCAGTTGAATTAGATATTTTTCCCAAAAATGGTAGTTTAAAAAAAGACAAGGATTCTTTGATTTTTGTGATGAAATATTTGAGTTAATTTTAATGTATGGTTGATAATACTTTGGTATGGTAGATAAATTTCACCATGATTTTGTTTCAGGTGATGAGTTCAATTTTTATTAAGTTGGTTTTTGTATTTATTTTAGTTTTTATTTATTCAATGTTATGTCAGCATCTTAAAAATTACATCAAACTCAGATAAAACTCAATTTTTTTCAGCTAATCATTATCGTAATAATCTAGATCTTCCTATATTTATGAATGGTAATGTACTCAATGAGTCATCTACCTTTAATCTTCTAGGATTAACTCTTACTTCCGATCTTTCTTGGAAGCCATATATTAAGTCGATTGTAAAATTAGCATCTGCTAAGGTTGCATCCCTTTATCATACTTGCTGCTTTCTTACTCCAGAATCTATTCTTTATTTCTATAAATCTTAAATCCGTCCTTGTATAGAATGCTGTTGCCATATCTGGGGCAGATCTTCCAATCAAGCTCTTTCTCTTTTAGACAAAGTGCAAAAACATATTGTAAACATAGTTGGACCTGCTCTTGCAGCCAACCTCTAAACAATATCATATCTTTGTAATGCTGCTTCTCTTTCTCTTTTCTATAAATAATATAATGGGCACTGCTCTAAAGAGCTAGCGTCTCTTGTGCTATCTATTAAAATTATTTCTCGTGTTACTCGTCATTCAATTAAGTCTCATCCATTTACTGTTACTGCTCCAAAGTGCTCTAAAAGTTCTTATTCAACCAGTTTTTTTCCACAAACATCAATTCTTTGAAATTTACTTCCTTCATCTTGTTTTCCTGATTCATGTAATTTGCAATCTTTTAAGTCGTCTGTCAATTGTTATCTTGCTCTATAAACTTCATCTTTTCTCTTCCAGTAACTTCCAACACAAATAGTAGTTGCTTGCAGTATTGTTGGAAGTAAAGATGTTTAAAAAAAAAAGAAGGTTTTTGACTATTATTAGTCGAAATATGTATTGTTTTTTATTAATAAAATGGTTTCACAAATTAAAATAATTGTCTTGTTTATGAAAATATTTACATTTTTGGTGCTTAAAAATTTTTTTGGATATATTATAAATGACATTACTTTTAAGTATAAACAACTATATTTATATTATATTATATTGTTTATACTTAAGTGCAAAAAGAAAGATTTCAGAAGATTTAAAAACTTAAGCAGTAAGTAAAATAAAGCTGTGTTAGACATAGCATTTTTAAATAATAGCTGAATTTTTGGAGTTTTACTGAAATTTATTTCATTTAATTTCATTTAAGTTTCAAAATTTGATTCTTGTTTTATAAGATTACTAAGGTGTGGATTGCAGAAGCGAAACAAAGAACAATTGCATTTATGTAAAGAAATTAATATTTTACAAGATTACTTAAAAGTGCATCTATCATTGTTAAATTGGTTTATTTTAACTAAAGCGTTAAAATATATCACACAAAAAGAAAAAGATAAAATTATAAAAATACACAAAAAGAAGTTAAAACAATTAACAGTTGGTCATAGAAATCCTTTTCATTTTTCAGTTATCGTAACTAATCTCAACATTTACAAAATCTCTGATGATGTATTAAACATCCTTAAAAATAGTTTACAGTTTTCAATTCTACTAAAATATCTTAGACGTACTGATACCTTTTCTTCTTTCGAACAAATTAACCGTCTTTAAACAAAATTGAAAAATAATGAATATTCAGGGAAACTTAAAGCTTTCCAATCTAGCAAATTCTTATATTTATAATTAATGTCTTTTTCAGGAAACTCTGAAAAAACATGGCATACTGAAAAAACTCTAGTAATGTGGATATTATTATTTTAAAGCCTGATAAAGGTAACAGCGCCATCATATTAGATAAAGAAATATATGTAAATGGTATTTATAAAAGTATTAATGATAAAATGAAATTCAAACAACTTATGAAAGATGTTACCATAAAAAGAGAAATTCAACTTCAAATTTTTTTAAGGAAACTAAAAGCACAAGGTTTTTTTAATGATTCTACATATAACAAAATTTATCCATCTAGATCCCATCCTGCTTGTATCTATGGACTTCCAATGGTGCATAAATTAAATCCTTTTGAGATTACCATAAGCTTTAGACCCATTGTATAATCAGTTGGAACCTATAATTACCAACTGGCCAAATTTCTTAGACATTATCTCCATTTATAAACACTGAATTTGTACAAAAGATTCATTTTCCTTTGTTAAAGAAATAAGTCAAGTTGGTCTCCACAAATATTTTTAAGTATCATATGATGTAACCAGCTTATATATCAATGTTCCGCTTCAAGATACCATTGAAATTGCATTTAATTTAATTTTGCTCAATAATAAAAATATTAAAATTACTAAAAATTATTTAAAATAACTATTCAAGTTTGCCACTTCGCAAACACATTTTCTTTTTAAAGGACAAACTTATGATAAAATTGATGGTGTAACAATGGGATCTCCACTAACACCTGTTCTTGCCAATTTGTTCATGGGTCATTTTGAAAATAAATGGATTAAAAATTTCAATGGTGTAAAACCAATTTTCTACTAAAGATATGTTGATAACATTTGTGCTGCTTTCCAGTCAGAAAATGATGCACATCATTTTCTTAGATATAGAAATAGTAGACACAATTCTAATTCTTTTACTATGGAACAAGAGGTAAACTCTACACAAAATTAATTCTTCAGTTACCACTACTGTTTTTCATAAAAAAACCTATTCTGGTCATCACACTAATTTTTATAGTTTCACTCCATTTTCGTACAGAGTTAGTCTTATCAAATGCTTAATCAATAGAACATTTAAAATTAATAGTACTAAATATTCAGTGAAACTTGGGTTTCACTTTGATATAAATAAACTCTTTAACGTAGTTCAAAAAAACATGTATTTATTTTGGCTAATTTCAAAACTATATAACTCCTATTTAAACAAGATTAACTCAAATACTACACCACAACCAAAAGTCAAACGATCTTTGTCTTTTTAAACTATTATTTTAAACTACCGTTTTTGGGAAAAATATCATCAGGATTTCATCAATTATATAGTAAAAAAATAACTTTTCTAAAAAAAAAAAAAGTCTTAAAGGAAGAGAAAATGAAAAAAGCTAAACTTAAAAAACTAAAATTTGTAAAAAATGTATTAGATTATTTTTTTATTTTCTCCTTTGATAAAATTTAAAAAAAAATATTTAATGCTGTACTTTTTTTTAGTTTGCTCTTTAGTTTAGTTCAGCTTAGTTCTTTCAGTTAATTAGGTGATTCAATTAGATTAATCTGAATGAGCAAATTGAATAACTAAACAAACGTATGTGTGCTTAGTGTTATTTGACCACACCCGGTGTTTTGATACAGATTAACTCTGATAAATTAGCTCCTGGTCAATTTCTAATGCATTTTAGTGACGCTGCCCCGAGCAGTGAATGGTTTAGAGATGGATAATAAGTTAAAAGATATTACAGTTCTGCAAATATTAAATTTATTTTTACCTCTCTAAAATGTATATAAACTTGTGCTGCCTTTCCCAAAATAAGTCAATCAAAACTAAAATAAAAAAAACAAGAAAATAAAGGAAATAAAATAAAGTAAAATAATAAAAACATAAAACAATGATAAAATAAAGTAAAAAACATTTTAAATATAAAAAATAATATTGAATAAGACAGTGCTAAAGTAATGAAGAAGTCATAACTTTGTGCATTGCTAAAATTCTGAGATTCAATATTTAAGAGCAATAAAATGTTAAATAAATTAACAAAATATTTATATAAATAAAAACTTGTTTGTTTTATTTACTTTTATTTCTACAACTACATATGTATTTTTCTTTTTCGAAATTATTTGTTTTGTTTTTTAGATCAAATGATGAAAATTCTCATATCGTTATGTTGTTTAATGATGAGATTCATTCCTATAAAGAGGTATCAATCTTATTTTATTTATAAAAAGGTATCAATCTTATTTTATTAATGAATAAGCAAGATAACAATGATTAGTGACAAAAAAGGTTGAATAATAAAAATATTTGACTAATAAAAATGTTTGACTAATAAGTATGCAAACAAGAGATTTTCAATGTTAAAATTGTTGTAATAAAATAGTGTGTTTGTTACACACTCCAAATATGTGTTGACAGAAATATGCTTATAAAAATATAAAAAAATGTTATAAAAAATAAAAGTAATATTACTTATAACAGCTAAAATGTAATTTATTATCTAAAGTTGTTATTATGTGATATATGAGTAATTCCACATGAAATCACCCAGTCCATTGAATCATGTGAAATAAAATTCACATGATTCAATGGACTGGGTGTTAAGGAAATGGTTGACAGAAGACTTAAAGTTGTTTGAGTCAAAACATGAAGATAAAAGAGAGTTCCAAACAGTTGAAGTGCGAGAAAAAAAACAAGATTAATAAATTTTTTTAGAGCATGCAAGGATGGATAGAGTAAAAGAATTAGACTTTGCTGAATGACGAGTTAAGCGAGAATGACGAGTCAAGTAAGAATGACGAGTCAAGCGGGAGTTTTGGTTGGTGGAACAAGAGATGATTGCTCTTTTGAGCAGCGGCCATAATTTTGTATTTGTAGAAAGGTTCCAGCTTGTCAGATAGAGAGGGCTCAATATCTCATAACAACCCCTTTTAAGTTTGTTTTTTTTTTTTTTTTGCTTTTAATCTTTTTAATTTCTTATATTCTTTAATGTCACCAAAAATAGAAAAATAAAAACCCCAAAAGAAACATAGAAAAACAACATAAACATAAATAAGTATAATTTCAAAAATATATCATTTTTTCAATAAATTACAAAAAAATATTTGTAAATACAATAAAAATAAATTAACCATAATTTAAAAAGTTACTTAAAAGTATACTAAATTTTTCGAGGTATTGAAAACCTAAGTTTTTTTGACTGCATTTTTAATAAGTCACAATTTTTGCCTTTTTACATGTACTTCTTCCATTCTTCAACTTTTTGAATCGTAAGGTTTAAAAAATATATCTGTCCCACAAACAAGCTTGTGGGACAGATTTTTTTACAAAATGTTTATGTTGGGAATAAAACAGTAGTCGTCTCTTTGAGGCCAGTTAAAATATGTTGATGGACCTTTTGGGTGGAGGAACATAACTTCAGCATCAACTTCTTCTAAGTTAATCTTAGTTATGATGCCGATCCACCACTTATCATCATAGACTACTGATATATAATTTCCTAAAGTGACAGTATCAAGTTGAAATATGTTTTGTTTCTTTTTAAGATTGCTATGTGCTACACCTCTTTGCCTCAACCCTGTTATCCCCGAGATTTTTACAAAACTGTACTAAAATGTTCCTTTAAGACCAAATTCTTTTTCTAGTTGGCATAGATTGTAAATTCTTTCACAAATTTTGTATTGCCTTGCACAACCATCAGTGAATAAATGAAATTTGGGCAGATTAGGAAATTTTGTTCATAATGTGGGTAAGATTAGTTGAAGTATTTTATACACATCGGATAAATTGTGTGTAATGTTGTCAGTCGTTTTAGTACACTTTCATTGTCTTTATAGATATCACTAATGGATGTAAAGAACATTGTTTGGTATTCCAGTGATAGCTCTGTATTTCATCTTGGACTACAGAAGCATAATTTTTAGTTTACCATTGTTTGCAATTTATCTAAAAATCATCTACATATTTTCCAAAAATCTTATATAAGTACATGGTAAGCGGCTTTTTACAAGGACAATCATCACACTCTGCATTCTTTGTTTTTTACTGAGCAAAAGTAGACCTTTATATGTTTCACTAATATTTAAGGCAATATTGTGTTTTGACAATAAGAACAGACACAAACGGAATGTGTACCACGTGCACCTGATATTCACCACTTATGTCTAACAAAATCTAACAAAACTGGATGTGTTTTTCAGTAGTTAAGATCATTAATTTTTTTAATCTAATTAATTAAGGCATCTACCTATTGTCTTCTAAGAATAACTCTTACTTCCGATTTTTCTTAGAAACCATAAATCAAATCCATTGCAAAATTAGCATCTGCTAAGGTTGCATTTTTTTATCGTGCTTGTCACTTTCTAACTCCGGATTTTATTCTTTATTTCTATAAATCTCAAATCCATTCTTGTATGGAATACTATCGCCATATCTGGAACATATCTTTGAATGATGTCTTTTCTCTTTTAGATAAGATGCAAAAATGCATTGTAAACATAGTTGGACCTGCTCTTGCAGCCAACCCTCAGCCAACCCTCAGCCATTGTCAAATCATTGAAATGCTGCTTTTTTTTTCTCATTCCTATAAATACTATAATGGGTGCTGCTTTAAAAAGCTAATATCTCTTGTGCCATCTACTAAAATTTATTCTCATGTTAGTAGTCATTCAATTAAGTCTCATCCTTTTACTGTGGCTGCTCCTAAGTGCTCCAAAAGTTCTTATTTGTTTAATCTTTTTCCTTGAATATCAATTCTTTAAAATTCGCTCCCTTCATCTTGTTTATCTGATTCATATAGTTTGCAATCTTTCAAGTAGTCTGTCAATTGTTATCTTGCTTTATAAACTTCATCTTTTCTCTTCCAGTAACTTCCAACTCTAATAGTGGTTGCTTGCAACCTTGCTGGAAGTGAAGATGTTTAAAAAAAAATAAATCAGAAAATCATAAATCAGGTTTTTTAAATAGTTATTGAAAAAGCTTAGAAATAATAGCTCTATATGTTTATGTTGTTTTTCAAGTTATATTTTTTGTGTTATAAGTAAGATTATAAGTAACTAAAAATATTAAAATAAAATAAAAATTAAATAAGGGTGTTTTAAAATATATGGCCCAAAAGTTGGGTTATAAAAACTAGTTATGTTAATAGTTATGTTCAGCTTGCTTTGATCATACTTCAGCATTTTAAGTACATTTGTTAAATTCTGCTTCATAAAGCATTATTTGATGCAGAATTTGTGTTGGTTTTCATATTGTTGCACTTGTTATTTCTCATTGTATTAAGGAAAACATTTCTTCAAAATGTTATGAAAACCGGGTCATTTTAAGAATCTCATTAACTGTTTAACAACTAAAAATTTTTGTGTAAACTTTCCTTTGTAACATGCAACAGTTGAAATATGAGGACCCATGGTTCAAACATTTCTGAATTTTGGGTGATTCAATTTGGAATTACCCATATATCATATGTAATGGACAATCTACTAAAACTAGAAAAATGATCAGTAGTGTATCGTTTTTGTAACGTCAAGTTTTTTTTGGTCTAAATATCTATCTCACAACCACTTGCATTTTTAAGAAATTCTATTGTTTCTCTGCATTGTTTGTCTGAATATAACTCCCATTATGCTTTACTCTACTGAAAAAATCTATTTTTAAAACACAACTTTGCACTATGCAAGAAACTATGTTAAATAAATAAATTGCCATATTTCCAATAATAAAGTTGCCAATGATTAGCAGATTTGGTATTTAAAAATATTGCCTAAAGAATTTAAATAACTAAATCTCAAAAAAAAGAGGCATTTAAAAAAGTCATAATTGACATTAATCAGGGCAATAAAATAAATCTTAATCAAACAGTGAAATACCCATCTAAAATTGACTTGGCAAGCTATGCAAGCGGCCAAGATTTTTTTAACAAGCAGTGAAACGCCTGTCTAAAACTGACTTGGCAGGCGATGCAAGCAGCCTGTGCTGATAATGCTTTCTTGGATGATCAGCATTTTTGCGGGCTTTTTTGATAGTTAGATAAAAAGTAGAGAAAATAAAATGATTATATAATATGAGAATAGTTTTGTTAGTTACGCTGTATTGTTTTGTATCATAACCTAAATTCATCAGAAAAACATTCATCAGTTACTATTGCATATAGTTTTCTAGAAAAATTGAAAGAAAAAAAAGTTGCATTTGACCAAATTTTGAAACTCTTTTTTGGAGTTTGGTCTTTAATCAAATTTTGAAACTCGTTTTAGTATATGACCTCATTGTAGGTTTTTTTTTTTTTTGAATCAATATTTGTTTTTGTTTTATTTGTTTTTTGAAAAAAGCATTTATCATCAATCGTATGACTTACGTTTAAATTTTATAATAATAAATTATTATAATAGCTAAACAAAAAAATGTTTTTTTATAGAGTACAAGAACCAAATTAAAATTAAGGTTTTTATGATACACTCTTAAATTATAATAAATATATAAAAAAAGACGTCAATTATCTTGTTATATATTCTGAAACTTTTTTCTTTTTATGTAAACAATGTGGTATTTTTTCTAGTTTATCTAAGCCGTTTATCGCTATGATAATTTTGTTCTCCTATCGAAATGACAATTTACAAATTCTTAAATTTTTAATTGATAAATAATTTTTGGTAAACAACATTTATTAGAGATATTTGCTGAGTTCTTTAATTTTTAGTTTAAAAATATTTATAGAATTTAAGCTTAACAAATTTGCAGACTGCTTTTTTATTAAATGCTTTAATTAAAACAAAACTGCTTTTAATTAAAACAACATTACAATTAAAAAAACTACTAAAATTTACAATAAAAAGTTTTACGTTAAACAATTTCAATTTTTAAATTGATTTGATAATGCTACACTTTTTTGCAATCTTTAGCAATTATTGTTCAATTTTAAAAATAAAATAAACAATACATGTTTTACAAAATAAATTTCGTTAAATTCTTGCATGACTAAATAAGAATTTTGAGAATTTTTGTACCCAATGAAAAGTTTAGCAAATAAATGCTGTTAGTTAAAATTTTACAAAGTTAACTCATTTGCTATAAGCCGTTTTAACAAAAAGTTTTTCGCTTGAGTCGCACATTTTTTTGAATAAAATTTGGATGATATAACATTGACAACTAATTAAAATTCAAATAGAAAATCTCTTTAAAAGCATAACAAACTTTATATCAATAGAAAGCAAAACAAAAGAACTTTTCAATTAAATAAGTTTTTAACACGCATCATTGAACAATAAGGAATGCAAAGTGTTTAAACCATTGTTTTTTAAATAGTAGCTAAAACATTAGGTTTAAAACAAAACTCATGTATAAAAAGAATATTTTTCTTCAAAAGACTTTTATAATTACAGTGCTAAATACTTCTACACTTCTACAAGTTAAATACTTATACACGTTAACAAGTTAAATTTTACAGTGTTAACGCTGCTTTAAAAAAAGTTTTTTTTTATCAAGGATTACTCAAGATTTTTTAACTTTGTCAAGTGATAACTTTTTATAACTACATAATATGACTCTTATTAGTTCTTGATTATGTGGAGAATTAATAAAACCTTAAGAACAGACAAAATATATGTCTAGAGTGAACATTTATGTACAGAATAAGATGAATTGTGAAGCATACTCAAAAGCTGCTACCAGCGGCTTGCGGTCAAAATTTAAAAAGATCAAAAGCCGCCGTCTTCAACTCGTAGTAGTGCAAGAGTTAAATAATACAAAATAATTTTCTTAACAGAATCTTATTAAGGATAATAATCATTTAATAACATAATAAATATAACACAAAAATAATTCATAGCAATAGACAAGCTTAAAATATCTAAAAAAATTATTAAAATAACTAAAAAAAAATAATTTAAAATAACTAAAAAAGTGTTATAGTAATTTGTGATGAAAAAAAAAACTTTAGTATAAAAAATAAGTAACTAAACAATTTCTTTAGTAATCTATTATGAAAAAAAAATTTCTTATCGAAGTTCTACAATGATGTCATATACTAAATCACTTTGGAATTAAATGCGTTTGAATAAATTATAAAGTCTGTAGATTGCAGCGTATATTTTAAAGACTTTAAGAAACTGGCTGACATGGAGACGGTAAGCTTCGAGTAAAACAACAAAGTTAGTTTTTCTTAGTATACGTTTATTATTTTGTTTTACTCAAAAAAATTTAACCCAAACATTTTTTTTTAACCATTCTCTTTATTACGAACACAACTTATCTCTCTACTTTGGGATCCCTTTAGGTTTAATTAGGTTACTTCAGGTTTACTTTAGGTTACTTTAGGTTTACATGAAAATAGTAAAGTCAAAAAAAAGTTAATTAAAAAAATAATATTTAACTTTAATAACTAAACTTCAATACCTAAACCTTTTTACTAAATACTCACAAAAATGTAATAATCAATAATTTTTTATTATTATTATTGTTGCATAATTATATAATACTAAAACAATATTGTATTCTAGATGCGCTAAATATTTTTTTTACTATTTTTGTTTATGTAAGTAAAATACAATTCGACTTAAAAACATTATTATTATTAATAAAAAGGAAAATTAATAAATTTTGGTGTTTAAAAATAATTTTTATATTTTGCACAGGTTTTACTTCTCCCTTTGTTAACAGAATTACACGGGTGTGGAGGCAGGCATGGGCAATTGGCAGCCATTCCTGCCGAGGCCTGTATATATATATATATTGCATGAAAGTATTGCAGTTATGAACTTCTATATGAAGTTTGAGCTTGTCTGACAAGAACTTGACATACTTTGGTCCATTCACTATGGTTCCTAGGGTCAAAAAGTAGATACCTCTAACCCTGTTTATAAACATTGTTCTTCAAATCATCTAATTTGGAGGATGTTTCATTGACAATAAAACATCCCTCAAAAGTCAACAAAGCTTATGCATTCTTTGTTTTACTTATTACATCCGGTTTGTTCAAAAAAAGGAGTAAAAAATGAAAAATAATGAAGAAAAGGATTACTGCTCTGACCCAAACCCTTAGTCAATGTAGCAGCACTCCTTCCATGTTTTCCCTATATAGTCCCTATTTATTTTTTGAATAGTGTTTTCATATAGAGAATTAAATAGATTAGACTAAATAGATTAATTAGAGATTAAAGTCTTTTCATAAAGAATTCCGTAGTAGAGGGAGTTGTGACCATCTAGCTGTGAAAAAATAATGAACGCTAAGGTGGTGCTTAATAAATAACTTTTTTTAATTATTTTATGTTTTAGTGTCTTACCACCCTTATATGTTCCTTATAATATAGAAGTACTTGAAAAGTTTGAGTAATAAGTTTTTATGTTTAGTGGTTAAGTGCCTCAGAGGTTACAAAAACTATAAAAATTTAAAGAGTTATAAGTATATTTTAATTTATTTTCAACAACACAGTATTTATTTTTAAACACATTAATAGTGAACTATTTGTTCAATGACAATCTTCATAGTATCAGTTTGACAAAGTCCAGTAAGCTCAAAATTTATTGTTTTTACAGCCCTGATGCTATCAGGGTACATTCTGCGATGATCGTTGACTACTTGCATCTTGGGTAATTCTTAGCATTGGTCATCTTGGCACTGATCCAGGAATACAGTCTACTGTATACAATGAATTAGTGCCACTCCACATTTTGCCTGATCATTAACAACTTTTAGAGACTAGACAATATCTGCTGCCTGCTTGTAGTTGTCTCTGTCCACCCAAAAGTCCCGATCAACCATGAAAAATCAGTCTGGAAGTTCCATCATTTGAAACAGTGTTATTGACTTTGCTGTGAAAATTTTTTTCAAGTTCTTGCCCTTGAATGAATGAATCAAGAGCAACAGTGATTCTCTTGGAATAATCCTGATCTTGATTGTCTTCATTATGCACGACACTCACCATCAGTCTCTTAGTTGACAAGCTGAGTCGACTGTCAAAAAAAGTTAAAGCTAATAAGTTCTTGTGACAAGTTCCACAAGTAGTTAGAAAATTTGTGTGATGTTGACGAGCATCAGCAGGTCACTATAAGCAGCAGGAAGAAAGATAATCACAAGTTCCAAGAATTCTTTATAATCATCTCTCTGCTGATGAGAGTACCATCAATTGTGTTTAAAATGCTTTTAAGCATAATTGATGGTGCCTTGCTCTATGTCTTTCACTAGGCTTGCCACTCTATCAGCTGTAATGCCTGGTTTCTACTTGGGTGTGTCTATGGAGCCCCAGTGTTTCTAGAAGCGTTTGAAGAGTGAAACCTCTGGAGAAGATGTGGCTCTCATACACCCTTGGAAAGCCAATTATCAGTTCCATAATGTGATGTCTGCAAGCCAGTAACAAGAGCTCCTTCTCAAGCTCTAGGAGGATACAAGCACCAGTGTTCCAAACAGTATTTGAGTTGGTTGTGTCAAATTATACAGCATGCTGGAGTAGCGATAGTTTTTTACTCCTACTTTCTTTTTGGTGTCTAGAATGTGATGTCTCCAACATCCCCTAACTCATATTGTCCCCAGTTTCCATCTATTCACCATCTTCAGCTGAGCAGATGGTTTCTTTCAGTTCAAGATTCTATATCTAAAGTGATTTCCTGCTTACACTCTTCGAAAGCTTGTGGTCCAACTACCTAATAGCCTGTTGCCAAAAAAAGTGCTGCTACATTAACTAAGGGTTTGGTATGGCATATATATATAAATATATATATAAAATATGTTTGAGGTTAAGTATTATGATAAAATAATATGAAAACTCTTGTACATGTTACAGTGCTCAATATTATTAAATATTAGAGTTGTTATATGTGTGTGTATATATATATATATATATATATATATATATATATATATATATATATATATATATATATATATATATATGTATAAATATATTATTTAGATGACTAAAAACAAATGATTAGCGGGGCTTAAAAGTCCATCCCTCTAGGTATGAGTATATATATATATATATATATATATATATATGTATAAATATATTATTTAGATGACTAAAAACAAATGATTAGCGGGGCTTAAAAGTCCATCCCTCTAGGTATGAGTATATATATATATATATATATATATATATATATATATATATATATATATATATATATATATATATATATATATATATAATAATAATAATAATAAATATATATATATATAATATAAATATATATATATATATATAATAATAATAATAATAATAATAATATATATATATATTATTTAGATGACTAAAAACAAATTATAAGCGGGGCTTAAAAGTCCATACCCCTAGCCATGAATACTCATATTCATGGCTGATGTATATAATGAGCAAAATATCGGAAATAAAACAATTCTTATAACATAAAGATTTGTGCACCATAGTATGTTCATTAGAGTGGAGCTTATTTTTAAACTGAAATATGATCTTCTAACCCTCTCATTTTGTTTGTATATATGAAATAGAAATTCAGGCAAAATATCAGCACAATAGAACAATATTTAGGGTTCAATGAACATGAAGTATCTGGTACTCAAAAGCTTTTTTTTCATTGATACTAGATTAATTCTCATCATTAATTTGGAACACTTTTTTAACAACCAAGTAAATTGACACTTTATTTAATCATTATACACACAACATTCAATAATTGTAGTTTATATCTATGTATTTATATCAACATTTAATCATCTAGTTTATATATGAATCATCCAGATTCCATTCAAATAAATGACACAAATAAATGAATTTGGTTTATGTGATATAATTCTTCAAAATAACTTTTATTAAAATTCATGATTACAGAACGCAATTTTATATTTCTTTCAGATTCAATTTCGACTGAAAATGTCATCCGTAGCAAAAGCAACAAGATTTCAAAATGAAGCTATATATCTCACATACTTCAGCCGAAACTTCCCATAGTGTTGTCAAAATTAGGGTCTACAAGTTTTTTGACCCAGATACTATTGTGTTCAGTAAACAGTAATAATTTTCTATAATATCTAATGTTTTTTCTGAGATTTCTGTAAATTGTTTGGCATGAAAAAGTGAATATGGAAATAATTCTTAAGAGATGGATAATTCTTAAGAGTGTTTTTTTTTTACCAGTTTCAAAAACGATAAAAGTTCACAAAGATGATTTTGCTAACAATACTAAGTGTCAACTAATCCATCTAAACCAGAACTTGAAAACGTTAGTAAAATTTTACTGGAAAACACCAACAATAAAGTGTGAAACGCGATTCTTGTAAACCAATGGCATAATACAGATAAGGTGATAAAATGGTTCTGCAATATTAAAAACATAATTGTATTTTCATCCAGTTTGATATTTTTTAGTTCGCAATTGTGCTGGAGTTAATAGAGATTTTTTAAGTTATATGCAGTTTATCTTTATCTTTCAACACACATAGATACTTTTGTGTATTGACTTTTTTGCCTTTTTTAAAGACTTTCAATTCTTATCAACCTTGTGCTGTGAACGCAAGATAATGATTAATAGACGACTAAAAAGATTGAAAATTATATGAATCAGGAAAACAAGATAAAGGGAGCGAATTCCAAAGAACCGATGTTTGAGGAAAAAAACTAGATGAATAAGAATTTAGGAGCACTTAGGAACAGTCACAGTAAAAGAATGAGACTTGATTTAATGATGAGTAACACGAGAATGAATTTTAGTTGGTGGCACAAGTGATGCTAGTTATTTAGAGCAGCGTCCATTATAGTATTTATAGAAAAGTGAAAAAAAAGTAGCATTACGACGATGTGACAATGGTTGAAGGTTGGCTGCACTTTTGTCTGTAAACATTATTCATTCCCACCAATCCGATATCTTGTCTTTTAAACTCTTACATTGCAAGCTTGGATTAAACTCTTACTTAAGTTTAATACAAGCTTGCAATTGTGATGGAGTTAATAAAGGTTTTCTAAATGGTCTTTGTGCAACTAAACCAAAGTCATAACACAACCTTCTCCTAAATGTTCTTGAACTAATAGTAGTATCTCTGAACCTTGAACTAATAGTATTACCTCCTTTCCATAGCAAGTTGTGATAATCTTTGCAGATGTCTTCTCGTGATGTATTCATACGTTTTCTACCATATTTTTTGCAATTTGTTAAGCCATGCATATGTAAAGCATTTTGCATGGCACACCTCAATTTTGTTTTGATATACTTCTTTGAGAATAACCCTCTGAAAATAGTGCACTTATTTAACTTAAATAAATTTAAAGTTATTAATATCGCCCTTTCTAAAATATATCAGAATATATTTAATATATATATCAAAATATCTTTAAAAATCAAAATAAAATAAAAAAATTATTTGTTTCCAAAGTAATTACGCCAGAAATCACCAATAAGTGGATAAGTTTGGATTGTCAAAATTTTTAGCCACTACTGTATAACTTTTTAAGAGTAAACTTTATAGATTTGGATTATATTTAGATAATTCTTTTGAGAATTTTTGGATGTATTTCATCATTGTATTTTTATTTTAAAATGACTTTTAGGTTATTACAGCATTACAAAAATCAATCAAAGCAACAGAACAGCAAGGTTTTCATTTGGCTGCAGTTGTTGACAAAGAGGTTTTTTTTTTTTGTTCTTGCATTTTAATAGTACCAATCAAGACAAAAATTTAACATTATGATTAAGTATTATTTTAAAGTTAACAAAATCATTATCACTGTTTTGAACTAGGTTCTTAAAACAACATTAAAATAATATCTAGTGGCTTCATGTGTTCTTTTTAATAAAATACAAGATTTAAATTTTTTTTTAATAAAAAATATTTTTAGGGTTACTACAGACAGTAGGGGTTGCTACAGACAGTAGGATTTAGGGGTTGCTACAGACAGTTGCTACATTCAACATTTAGCAGGTCTCTAATATTGCAAAATTTTTTTTTTTGGGTCTCAATAAAGTTTTTTTTCAAAATTTAAAAAAAAATTATAATTTTTTTATAAAATAATAAATTTGTTTAAAATACTTAAAAATTAACAAAACCGTATTCTTTTTAAAATGATGATTTTAAATAGAATTAATGCATTTTTAAAATTTAATCTCTCAAATAACTATCGTTCAAATTATCTGCTAATGTTAATTTGTTTAAAATTATGCTCGCACGCACAGATTTTCATTCGATTAAAAAAAGAAGTTTGATAATATTCAACTAATTTAATATTGACATTTTTTTTTTAATATCAAAACAAATTTTACGCAGTATTAAAAAAGTTTAAACTGAATACTTAATACTAAAAGAAATTGGTTTATGAATGCTATTGAAAAATGGAAGCATTGTTTGTCTTTTTATTTGCCTCCATTAAGATGGTTTGACGTTTGATGGTTCTATTACAATTCAATAATAGAAATGAAAAAAGTTATGTAAATGCTCAATTGATAATTTCAAATTTATTTTAAAATAGTTTATTCATTGCAATGGTTTCTCATCGGCAGATAAAGCTACGAAAAAAATAAATGAAAAGATTAAATAAGTGTCTTAGCAACATTTGTTGTACATAAAGTTATCAAAAGTTATAAAACATCAAAAACAGCATCATACTAATTTTTCTTTTATGTGATATTTTGGTCTAGTTTGTATAGACTGTCATCAGACATTTAATACTAATTTAAAAACCGTTACAAAGTAGAATATTTAAAACCATAAAACATTCATTACAAATCAATACGACATTACTATTATTAGTTGGAGACTGGGGATTGTTTAACCTCCTGAGATATTTGTGCATAATTATTTTCAAGCAGTTCCCTTATTTTCCTTTCATGGTTATTGTCATTTATAGATAATGTTTTTGGGTGCAGCCAGTCGAATATCCCATAGCATTCTTTGCAATGTTTAGTCACTCCAGTAGCATGCCAATTGCAATTTATGCTATTAGTTTGGTGTTCTTTTCATCTTTGCAAAATTCTCTTTTTTGTTTTCCCAATATAAATTCCCCCACATGAACGTGTAAGCTTGTGCACCCCAGGGTTGCTGTTTGATATTAAACTAGATTTATTACAGAGAATTGTTTTTAAATTAGGTGGTATTGTAAAAATAACCTTGGCATTATATGTTTTTAGTGCTTTGCATAGTTTTGGTCCAAGTATTTTTGTTCGGTCCAAGTACTGGCCATAGTAGTTTTATTATTACAACATTAATTAGTTTTTTTTGCAACTTTATTGTTAGGATTAAATTTACTTGAAAGGTAATTTGCTGCAATTATTTCTAGATTTGATCTCTTATGATTATTTTCAACAAGCATATCTATTATAAACTGAATCTCGTTGTTAATGTATTTTTTGGAGCAGATTTTTGGCTTGTGATATGAAACCTTTAAAAACTCTAGTAATATTGCTGGGTTGATTTGAGTTACTTTTATTTGTATGTTTGTTATTGCTTCTTTATGGTGGACTTTGAAATCACAATGATAATTATTTGTGTTAGATGTTTTTATGTCTAAAAAATTTAGTTTTCTCTGTTCATTTTCAACCTCTGACGTGTACTGAATATTGGAGTCTTAATGATTTAATAAAATAAGAAATTTAATATGCTTTTTAACTGATTCAAATCTGGCATGGCTATCATCAACCTTCTATAAGATTTTGGTGAAAAATTATTGGTTTGCGCAATATGTAGAGCTCTTGTTTTCAATTTTTGTAAGAATGCCTCTGCAATAACAACCATCAGGGATAATCCAATTGGACCTGGGTTAGGCATGGTTCTAATTTCATTTTTATACAAAAAATAGCATTGACTAAGGCATAGTTCTAATAATTGGTTAATGTCAGTAAGTTTTAATTTGGTTCTTGTTTTAAAATCAGTTATATTGTTAAGATAATCAATTATTACAGGTATGGCTTTGTCAGTTGTTATTGATGAATACAAAGCTATTGTATCATATAATACTTTGCTTCGTTGACAAATGATGTAGAATTTAACAAGCGTGTTTTATTTTCATTTAGGGTAGGTTGAATAATTTTAACAAGATATTCTAATGTTCCATATGGAGGAGTGCTGATGGTAGAAACTACTGAATCACATTGAATCACATAGAATCACTAGAATCACATTGAATAATATTTTTCTGGCTTGCGAGCCTTTATAACGCCATAAAGTCGTGGGGCAATACAATCAGATGAATATAACTGGAAATACATTTTTTTAAATCAAATTTGTTTTCTTTTCTTAATTTGCACAACAAATTCTGGAACTTTATCATAAGTTTCTGGGTAGGATCATAGTTATTAAGATTAAACAAAAAAATCAAAAAAAAAATTTGTATCTCTGATTTTAATGAGATTTTATCTCTGCTTATTTTAAAAACTGTTAAAATTAATTATTTATAACTTTATTAATGCTCGTGCCCAAATTTTGATATTTAATACTAAGAAGACAGTTGTTTTATGAAACACTACTGCAAATTACTAAAACAAGATTTTACTAAACATATATATTTTTTAAAAATCCTATTAAAGAAAATTTTAAATTTACCTATAGATCATTCAACATTTATTAAATTTGCAGCAAAAACTTACGAGAAAATAAATAAAATGATTAGAGAAAAAAATAAAGAGAAAATAATAATAATAAAATTTAAAGAGAAAAAAAAAAGTGACTAAGTAGAGTTAAAAGAAAAAATGTTAATAAGTTAAATACTTACATATTATATATTTTTATATTATTATAAAAATAATATATTAAATATTTTTATTAAAACAATAACAAAATAAAAACTTCAATCATTTACGAAAAAAGAGTTTTTTAATCACCAGTAAAATGAAAGTAATTTAAATAAGTAAAGCAAAAAAAAAAAGGAAAAAGAAAGATATAGTTTATGTCATAAATTTGTCAACAAAGCAAATTAAAGTAGCATGCTATAAACAATAAAACTATTTTAAATGCTTATTTAAAATTTAAATGATTTTATGAAATTTTAGTATATGCATTTTACAAGTTACATCATAATTATTTGTAAAACCTTGTTTTACAAATAATTATGATGTAACTTGTAAAATGCATAAAACAAAATTCTTCATAAAACAAAACTCTGATTTTTTTACTTCATAAAACAAAACTCTGATTTTTTTACTTCATAAAACAAAACTCTGATTTTTTTACTTCATAAAACAAAACTCTGATTTTTTTTCAACTGATCAAATCTGACCAGCAAGAACTTATTTTCAGGCGGTTGTTTACCGGCTGTTATTTTCCACGCTGAGTATATGTGTTTATATATATATATATATATATATATATATATATATATATATATATATATGTATATATATATATATATATATATATATATATACATATATATATATATATATACACATACATATATATATATACACACACACACACACACACACACACACACATATATATATATATGTATATATATATATATATGTATATATATACATGTTAAACATCTTCATTTCCAACAATGCTGTAAACAACCACTACTAGAGTTGGATGTTACTGGAAGAAAAAAAATGAAGTTTATAAAACAAGAGGAAAAAAACTAGACAAATAAGAATTTTTGGAGCACTTAGGAACATTCACAGTAAAAAAATGAGACTTAATTAAAAGATGAGTAACATGAAAATGAATTTTTGTAGATGGCACAAGAAACAAGCACTTAAAGCAGCGCCCATTATAGTGTTTATAAAAAAGTGGAAAAGGAGTAACATCACGACAATGTGACAGTGGTTGAAAGTTGGTTGCGAGAGCAGGTCCAGTTATGTTTACAATATATTTTTGCACCTTGTCTAAAAAATAAAGGACATCATTCAAAAATCTGCTCTAGATATGGCAACAGCACTCCATACAAAAATGGATTAGATATGGATTACAAAGATGGATTAGAGATTTATAGAGATAAAGAATAGAATCCAAAATAAGAAAGTGACAAGCATGATAAATAGATGCAACCTCAGCAGATGCTAATTTTGCAATGAATTTGATATATAGTTTCCAATAAAGATTGAAAGTAAGAGTTAATCCTAAAAGACAAAGGGTAGATGACTTATTGAGTACATTACCGTTCATAAATTTAGGAAGATCTAGATTATTGTGATAACAATTAGCTGAAAAAAATTGAGTTTTATCTGAGTTAAAGTTTCCCAGCCACTGAGAGCCTCATAACATAGTAGAAGTGAGATTCTCTTCAAGCTTAAATGCTCTCTCCAAGCAATCAGTGAGTGTTGGGTTTTTATCAAGACAAGATTAAATGGTAGTATCATCAGTGAACAATGCCACCTTAGATGTGAGAATTTCTGGGAGATTGTTAATAAAAATTAAAAAAGTATAGGGCCAAGGATAGAATCTTGGGAAACCCCTAAAGTTACAGGAAATGAAGAAGAGTGCTATCCATCAACGACAACTTGTTTACTACAATTGGTAAGGAAGGGTTCAATAATCTTAAAGATGTTACCTGATACACCGTAAGAAGAAAGCTTATGAAGAAGACCAGCATACCAAACTTTATCAAAGGCTTTAGAAATGTCAAGAGCGATAGCCTTAAACTCTCCATGCATGCCTTAAACTCTCCATGCATGACAAAATCTATTGTTTATTGATCAAAATCCATATTGATGATCAGAAAGTAAGTTATTAAGCAGTTAATTGAAGATTCAAAAACCTTATGATAGTTAAAAGACTAATAAGACAGTAGTAAGAAAAGTCAGATTGTTCTCCAGAATTTTTGAAAACAGGGATATAAGATGCTGGGATAAAAGATCCAGCAGGCTAGAAAAGAAGACTCCGATAAGCACTTGTTAAATAGAAGCACCTAAGGTTGTATGTGAAAAAACTGAGCACTGACTAGGATCAGAAACAAGATAAAAGTCAAGTGGAGAAGGTAAATGATTTGGATTTTATGAAAAGCGAGTTGGAAAGTTGACTATTTGTTTTAGATAACAAGAAAGGCAAAAGTTGTGGACCTTAACGCCTGCAGAGCCACTGACACTGGAGCCAAGCCATTCAGTGTTATGTGCATTAAAGTCCCCAACAACAATGATATTAAGATGAAGGAGAGCAATATAGAACAAAGAAAAAGGTGATAGAGTGAAGTGGTACTAATTGAAAGCTGATAAAAGAATAGCATGTGGATTTAAAACTAGTTTCCTGATAAATGGTTGGATTTTTATGAATTTAAATGCCTGGGCCATGCGTGTGACTATTGGAGTTGGACTATTGGACTGTTGAATATATAATATACATAAGTGAATATAGATATATATACATTTGTGTGTGTATATATGTGTGTATATATATATATATATATATATATATATATATATACATATATGTATATATATATATATATATATCATGGCAATACTTACTACAGGCTTTCCCATCGCGAATCCATATTTTTGACTGGGGGCAAACAAAGTTACGGAAAGTATAAAAAATGACTAAAGAAGTTAGCGAACTAATCTATTATTTTTAGTTAGTTTACTAAATTTTAAAAGTACTCTATTAATGCACTAAATGTCTATTGCAGTGTTTATTAAATATTATCAAATTTAAATAAAACATTTTGAAAAAAAAAAGAATGAAATGCAATATATTTCAGAATAATGAGTTGTAATTATTTAAAATCTAAATCACAAAAGGATGAACAAACTTTAAAATGATGCAAAGGAAAAAAAGTATAAAACATCAAAATATACATCAACAGTGTTATAAAAATTGTACATAATAATTTTTCAATATTATACAGATAACCTTAAAACCTTCAATGCAGGTTCCTTATTGGATTTTGGTAAAAAAAGCAAACAATAATTTTTAAGAAATATGTTTGATAATATTGTACCATGTAACATATTAAAGTTATAAATATCAGATATCATCATAAAAGTATTACACAATGAATTTCTGCACATTTTGTTTTTCTCAATTTCAAAAATAATGAAACAAAAAAATACCCACTGCACACAGCAATTGAGTGGTATAACTCAATCCATCACAGTCCGTAGTATTTGTATAGTCTCCATATAACTGAAAATAAAATGCAGTATCATTTAACAAATCATTTTTACTAACATCTTTTCTTGTAGCATAACCTGCAATATAAAACAAAGTCATTTTTGTACTCAGTGACAAAGATGATTCTAGTTCAGGTAATTGATTAATGATGTTATGAGATTCTTCACTTATAAAATAGCCACATTTTTGACAAGAATGCTCGATATAAATAGCATAATCTTTAACATCAACTTTTAATTGCAATAAGAGTTTAGCTTTCTCAATGTTTAACTTTTCAACAACAATTTGAACTGTTATAAAGTATGTTCCGCCTGAACCTTGCCTAATCTTACTGAATGCTTTTTCAATGTAATCTGTTGAAAACTCTCCAAACATAACATAATCAAAATTGTTTTTTAGCAAATATTTACACATCTCCACAAATCCATAGCATGTATGCCAAATTGAAGTAACTGTATCTCTAGTTAAAGATTTCATTCTACGACCTTGTTCACCACTCATTTTAAATGCCATATTTCCAAAGTCAAGTAAGTACTGCAAATTATGTCTAATTCTTCAAACATAACTCTCTTATGAGAATCTAAAAATTGAATATCATCGTAAATTTCTTTTGCACTTACAATTTTCCAAAATTTAGTAACTTTTTCTAAAAAATAAATGGTTTTATTCATATTGTGGATAACTTTTGAATAAGTTTTAAGAGCAGCTATAGTTTCATTGCAAAAAACAATCTCTTAAACAATCTGATACTTTTTGTCTTTCAATGTGTTTTGGATGTATAGCTACAAAGTTTAGTCTTGATAACAATTAATTGATCTTTCTCAAAATCAAAGATACATTTAAGGTCACTCCACTTAGCAGTCAAATTTTGGTCCTTTTCAAATTGTAAAAACTGCATTTTTTCTGTAATCCAGTTATTCCTAATATTTTTTAGTAGATGAACATAATCAAAAAGTAGAAAAAGTCCACATTTTGTTAATGACGGTTTTCTTTCAACTCTCTCAAATAATTTAAAAAAGACTTGATTTGTTCGATTGTCATCACAAATAACTGAAATAACTTTTCCATTGCTAGACGTAATTGAATTAATGACATAGCATACTTGCTCAAACAAAAAAGAAGTATCCAAATGATAGACAGGTACCATTTTGGATAAAAAAAATGGTCCACTTTTTAATATTTAACAATAATACCCAAAACGCTATTTGCTAACAACTCTGGATTATTTTCCACTTTTCCAAAAAGATAACCACCATGATAAAGAAAAAGAGACTTTACATAAACTTTATCCACCAAAAGTATACAATTTCTATAATGCTCCTCTAAATTTGAAAAAATGGTACTAATAAAGTCAGTATCTGAAACTTTCTTTGTCATAGATGTAACTTTTGTTAATGTTTTTACACTTGGCAGTTTAAAATCTTTTCATAACTGATTCTATAAGCTTCGAGGTGTTGAAAAATGACAATATGCTTTGATTATAGTTTCTACATTATAATTTTTTTTACCTACTTCTGATGCATTCATAGATGTAATAAGATTTTGTAATATCAACTTTTGATGATCAATTTAAATGTTGTTCAGGAAGCGAATTGTTTCTTCAACTTTTGACCAGCAATCAAGATGTGTAATACAATTTTTTGATAGTGAAGAAATTAAACAATGAACACCACCATGAAAACTTTCAAATTTAAAATTGCTCGAGATATGAAAAGCAAACCCTATGTTTGCTACATTTAACATAAAAGAAATTTGATTAGATGTGCAAAGCATCATTTATAACAAAAGTTGTTACAGGACAAACAAATTTACAATTTTTAATATCTTCGCATTAAAGAATGAATGTAAACAATAGAATGAATGTAAACAAATCGTTTTTTAAATGTTGCGATAACTCACCACACTTTTTAGTTCTAGTAGACAAACAACACTTTAGTAGTGGACCTTGGTTTTAAAGGTTGATTTAGTACCACACTAGGTGGAATGTTTGTAAAAATTGAAGGAGGTTTAACTGGTCTAACTTTCCCGTTGACAATAGTTTTTTTAAAAATTTTCTGGAAAACGTCTTTCACAGATAACACTATCTGGTTTATTTTGAAAATTACTTCTTGGAATTAGATTTATACAACAATTTCTTTCTTCTTTATTGGAGAGATGACTGAAACCTCTTACTATATTTTTAGCGTCATAGTTTCCTCTGCATCCAGGAACACAGCACTTTTTAACCATTTGTTGTAAGAATGAACTACTCACAAATCGAACTTTTAAAAAACTGAACTAAAATATATCTTTCTATAAGATTGTCTGCCCCCAGTCAAAAATACGGATTTCCGACAGGAAGGCCTGTAGTAAGTATCGTCATATATATATATATATATATATATATATATATATATATATATATATATATATATATATATATATATATATATATATATAATATATATATATATATATAATTGACAAAGTCTAATGTCTACATTTTGATGGACAATGAGACTTACATAAAATGTGACTTTAGTCAACTTTCTGGTGACAAATATTATACTTAAATTTTTTTTGGTGGTGTAAGCAACAAGTATAAATACAAACTTGTGGAAATTTTTTTCCATCTCATGCTTTGTAGCAAAAAGAACTTAAAATTGTTGCAGGTTAATGTAGAATAATTATCTCATCTTGAAGAGTGATACTGGCACTGGAAATATTTCTCAAAACCTTTTCCCACTCAACCTAGTTAACATAACTTTTATTAGTAAACAAAAGAAAGTGATAAAAATTAGGACTTAATCATTAAATATACCTTGGCTACTTTAGTTCTTCATTTGCCACAATGCAAGTCTCCCTGTTTAAGATTTTTTTATGCACTCAGTACAAGCAACTGATGGGTTTATTGTTTGTTGAATATCCTGGAAAGAGAAACAGGTGAATTTGTTCTTCTGTTTTAATTCATACTTTTTAATGATTTTGATCTTTCGCTTGCACTTATCCCTACAGTAACAAAAAATATGTAAAAGAAATGCCATTACTGTTAGAAGTTAATCTTAAATAACACAACTTTCTGCAATTTGAAAACTATTTAACTACCATACTGAGTTCTTCTCTTGAAAATATATTTAGTTGAGTTAGAATAGGGGGTAATTTTTTATAAAATCTTTTCTAATATATTAAAAATTACTCCAAACGAGGCTAAAAGGCTATGACATAACATTTATATTTTGTCAAAACCTGTGTAACACAATAATCAAATATACATAATTTTGGATGGCATATATTAGGAAAAAAGTAATATGAAGACCTCCTTTAAGTTTTAAGGTTTCCAGTAATTCCAGAAACATTTTGTAAATTCAATTTTTTAAGTTTACTTTTTTTAAAATCCCGCATAGAATTGAGAATTTTTTTTTCAATTTTACTTATCGCAAGGTTAAAATTATCTTGTTCTATCTCCATATTTTTGAGTTTTGAGATAAAACAATTCAAAAGATAAAAACTTTGAAGAGACGGCATATAAAAACATTTTTATAACTTATGTTTTCTTCAAAACTTTTTTACTTATAATTTAGTTTTCAATACAGTAGAAAAACATTATTCTGAAGAACATAACACTATCAATAACTCAATTTTTTCAAATGGCTTTATATCTAAAAATATATAACAGCATCAATTTTTGGTAGTAAAATAATTTTTTCTGAATATGGATAATACTCTGAAACTTTCTGAAATGATATGGATAATACATGATAAGGATTTAATCTGAGTGCCACAATATAAAATCTAGAGTTCTCTTTGGTTTACAGTGAAGGGTCTGTAGTAACCCCTAAAAATTTTTTTATTCACAATTTTTTTAAATCCAATGTTATTTTAATATATATAATACATTAAAAGGTTGGCAGCAGAAATTATATATATATATATATATATATATATATATATATATATATATATATATATATATATATATATATATATATATATATATATAAATATAAATATAAATATATATATATATACATATATATATAAATATAAATATAAATATAAATATATATATATATATATATATATATATATATATATATATATATATATATATATATATATATATATATATATATATATATATAGTGCCATCCCTTATAAAAACAATATTTTTTGAAAATAATCGTCAGTTGTACTATAAATTCATATTAAAATAAAATATTATTTTGACTTTGAATTTAGGGTCGCTCTGCAATATTCAATGGTAATATGACAGAAAGTGTAAGTGTTGCTGTTACATGCAAGGTAAAAAAAATTTTTTAAGGAAAATAAATTTTTTTTATATAATTTGTTGAAATATTTTTTTTGTGTTGTTGGAACCTTTCTCTGATTACAAATTGTTTGTTGCTTTCTTTACACTTTTTTTGTTTTAACAGACAAAATGATTTTTATTATTTCTTACTTATAATTATTTGCATTGTTTAATAGTTTAAATAATAAAAACTTGCATTATTTTCTTTAATTATTTTTTTTAGACGTGAGTAAAATATATTTCAAATTTGAGAAAAAAAAACTCTTAAGTACCAGGCAATAGTTTGTGCGGTTTTGAAGGTAGTTATGGTAATTATTTTATAAAAAATAATTACCATAACTAAATAATTTAATAATTATTTAAATGTGGTGGGAAAGCAATGATGAACATAGCTGTAGCTTGTTTGTTTTGCTCAATTCATGTAGTACCCATTTGCTTAACTTCCATTGTCTCCCAGACTGGTGCAAATGTATGTGAAGCTGGTGAAAATGGTTTATATAGTTTTGTCACTCACATTGAATCTAAATACAAAAGATTGGCATTTAGGACTTGAGTCCTGCTTGATTTCCAATTTGATATTGTTGTTGTCGATTGTTGATGGTTTTTAAGAGTGAGGTTCATCTTCCAAATTTTCAACTCCAGAGGCAATTTTTTTAAACCACCTCTGACTCATACTTTCAACTACAATACCTTTTCTAAATCAAGGGCATATCATATGACAAGCTTCTGCAGCTTTGGTAGCAAGTTTGAACTTATAAAGTAAACAAGCACAAGTTGTTACATTTGACATGGCCATACTCGAGGCTTGGTCGGAAGGTGAGTACCATCACAATCTATTCCTGACCACGCATATAACATTTCGTTGCAACAATTTGGTTTTGAAAATATTTCAAAAACCAACAAAAAAACTTGACTTACTGGTGACAATTACAAATAAAAAAGAAAAGAATTCTTAAAAAAGAAAGAAAAAAAACTTGAAACAAAAAAAATTACGTTTAAAATTAATTTTTGTACTTTACTCTTTTATAATTTTTTAAAATAAAATTATACATACTATTAATGATTGTTTAAATAAGGAAACAAACATTCTTCAATTTATCAAAGAATATAATTTCTTTTATTTATACACTTATGTATTATTTCAACAAGATTCTAATAAAACTAATGCTAGTTAAATTATTTAATTAATAAAAAAAGTCAATGTTATTTTATAACCAGTTCTTGTTTTGCTTAGTAGGCAAAATTGAAAATATTTGAAACTATTCTTCTTAGTAAGATGAACAAAGGAAATAATTAAATCATTGAGTTACCATAGAAAAATAATGATCTTTTTAGTAATTTTTAAAATGTTTAAAAAAGTTCTGCAATGTGCCAGACCCCTGAATCAGCAGTCTATAATGATCATTATCCAAAATGCAGACTAAGTATACATTTACTAAATTAAAATTTTACTGAAGCCCATTGGTTTATTATGCTATAATATAAATTAATTAATTATAATTATAAAGGACACTTTACATTCTAAGTGAACTATAATTTTATTTTGCCAACTAAAAAGAAGTTTTTATTGCCTCAAATTATTTAAAAGCAAACTTTATAGTTAGAATAATAACTTAAAAATAATTTATGAAAAAGAAGCGGAACTGGTTTGCAATACTGTTGATGATGTTTAGTGAGTGGGCTATTTAATTTAATTTGTATTTAAACTTTGAAACTTTGGTGCAGTTTTCATTGACTTGTAATTCACTGTGTATATATGCTTGTTTGTGCTCAGTTGCTTGTAAGTTCCTGTATGTTTATTTGATTATTAGCTTTATTAACTTTAATGATTATTAATAAAATTTCATAAGAAACACAATTGTTGTTGAAAGTATTGTTTTTATAAAATCAATCAATAATAAAAAATCTATTTATATAATTTACTAAATTTTATGTAATTTTTAATAAAACTTACTCAACTTTGATATAACTTAAATATAAATATTAACATTTTTCTTTTTTAAACAATCAATAAAAGTAAACAATTGCTTTGTTTAAAAGCCATTTTTGCTAAATATAAAAATATTTGATTATATAAAGTTAATATTATAAAGTTAATTCTTTTAATGTGTTAAAAATTTTTCAGACATACATGGAAACACATATAAGCTTGAATGTTCTCAAAACCTCTAAAAAGCCATGGCCATGTTGTCACAGCTAAATATTATATACATGGTCAAGTATAGAGTGCGATCGCACCTGCTTCCCGACCAAGCCTGTACTCAAATAAAAATTTTACACTTTAATTCAAAATAATCAAACTTATCAAATGCACTGAGTGATACTCCTTGAAATAAGCTTTAACCTATATATAAAATTACCCCTCCCCCCTCCCCCACATCCTGTTTGCTATTTATAATTCATATTGAATAACAAATAAAGATAGCACAAAATTAAGCAATTAATTTTTATATCAGGTTTTATATCAGAAATTGAAGTTTATATCAGAGTTAAATTTTTATTTAATAACTGGAAGAAAAAAGAAAAAAATAGAAAGAAATAGTTTAAGTCTCATTTAAAAAATAAAAGAAATAAAAAATTTATTTTAAAATATTATTTTATTTTTACATACTGTAAAAATAAAATAATATTTTAAAATAAATTTTTTATTTCTTTTATTTTTTTAATGAAACTTAAACTATTTCTTTCTATTTTTTGCATAATGTGTTTGCATAATGCATGTAAAATGCTAAGCAAAACGCACTCCGTGCCAAGTGCAAAGTTTTAATGTTATTAATTTAATTGTAAAATTAGTATATTAGTAACTTTATTATCACACAATATGATTTTAGACTAAATTTAGACAATTTAGACATGCTTTTCATTGTCAATTACACAATTACATTTTAAAAAAATATCATAATAATACTAATTATAATAATAATAAAAATGTAATATAATAATAATACTAATAAAAAATGTAATAATAATACTAATTAATTTGTGTTTTAAAGACTTGCCAAAACTCTTATCTGATGCAAGTAGGGTTGAGCTTTTATTGAAAATTTACCAGTAAATCAGTAAAATTGTTTTACTGATTTACCAGTAAAATTAAAATGGTAAATTTCTGTAAATAATGATTTTTACTATACTAACACAGGAAAACTTGACAACAAAAGCTGCAACAAAATCAAAAAAACCCTTATCTGCAGTTTTCTGCCACAGATAGTTCTGTAATATTTTCAAAAATGTGTACAACTTTTTTTAAACTGTTTATTTGTGATTGTTTTAAATAATTGATGACCAGGGACAGCATAAGTGCTTCTTATGAAGTTTCTTAGCCATTTCAAAATGAAGTTATATGATTATTGTGATGACCTAAAAATAAATTATAAAATAATTGCTATCTCTTTTATTTAAAAAGTTATTATATTTAAAAAAAAATCTATCAGACTAGTTTTATGCTTACCTTTATTTACTTTTACTTTATACATGTTGCATTTAAGAAAAGTATTTCAAAATTAGTTGTTTTTTTCTTTCGAAAAGAACAACAAAATTTTTTTATAATGAAAAATCTATTGTTATAACTTTTTTGTAGCATTCTTGTGCTACAAATGTATTTTTCTTTTTGTCGTTGTTGTTAATGTTTTCCTTTGTTATTATTGTTGTAGAGATTCAAAGATTAAAACAACAAGATTTAAGATTCTCTAAAAAGTATCATTTAAAAATTTACCAAAATTCCATTTCAACATTCTCCTTCAAAATTTTCAAAATTTATTAAACTTTTAATTTGAAAACTTTACTTTCAAAATGGCAACTTTTTAAACAACTTTCAAAATGGCAACTTTTTAAATGACTTTCAAAATGGCAATTTTTTAAATGACTTATTATTCACTACTTCTAGATGCTTATAAGTTGTGAATTGAGTTTAATAGCAGACTTATGATAATTTCAATTTTTCATTGTTTGATCTACAAAAACTTTGATATCGTAAACAATAAAAATATTTTAAATGCTTTTTCAAATTATTTTAGTCTGAAATATTTTAGATTTTATAAATATTTAGTAATTTCAAAACATAACTTAAAGACTTATTTTTAGTAAAAATCTTATTTTTTAAAGCTCAGATTTTTTTAACCTGTTTTTATTAATTTTATATATTTATTTTATAATAAACTGTAATATTTTTTTATTATTGATTTTATAAAATTTAAATTAGTGTTGTTTTGTTGCAAGTTTAAATTGTTGAGTTAAAGTTAAAGTTCTTATTGTTATAAATATTACTTGTTAGAAGTAAGTTTCATAAATCACGGCCCTTTGCAAGATATCGAAAAATCAGTTTGTTTTGATAAAGTTTTGGGTTTTGTAATTTATATTTTACTTAGAATAACTTCCTTGTTAAAAACTGTTTCAATAAAACTTGTTTGGTCTGAAGTCCACCAAAGTAACTGGTCAAAGTCTGTTTAGTATATTTTTGGACTAATTTGAAATATTTTACAACCCATTCGAAACACTTGTTTTAATAAATTTAATTTCGAATATATATAGTACATATCGATTTATTTTTAAATGATAATACATTGTTAAACCAAAAAATTATATTAAGTGAAATAAAAAATAAAATTATTATAAAACATTATAATTTGAGAAATCTTTAAATTAATATTTTAGTGTAACTCACTAGATTCAGTTACATACAAATCATCATTATTGTCTAAAACAATAATGGTGATTTGTATGTAACTATTATTAATATTCAGCCAATTCAGCAACCAACTGGTTGCTGAATTGGCTGAATTACACGTATACTACTGCAATCACTACCTAAAGCGGTTAAGCTATTATCAAATTTTTTTTAATGAGGTTTATCAAATAAGTTTATTTTTTTTAACATTATCAAGGAATTGAGAAAGAGGCAACTCTAATATTGGTTTTATAGCGGTTTAAACTATTAAGAAAAAAACATAGATATTAAAGTAGCACCGGTGAGTCATAAAAATGTTGACACGTGTTCTAGTTAAAAGTCTGTTTAATACTTTTTAATTTCGATATTTTTTAAAGTTTTATTAATCAACTTATTTAATGAATTTTGTTTAACTAGAAATTTTAATATGTTGCTAAACAATGTTGTTAATGATAAGTTACTTTATAATTTAATTGAATAATTTTATTTTTTATCTCACTTAATATAACTTTTTGGTTTATCAATGTATTATCATTTTTGGTTTATCAAGGTATTATCATTTAAAAATAAGTTTGATTTAAAAGGGAAGTTAGTTTTCTTCTTTTATCAAGTCATGTTAATATTTTATTTTCCCTTGAATAGTTTAAAATTTAATTGAAACATGTATAAATTGAATGCTATTATTTTTTTTTTATAATATCTTGTTATAAGGCTTACACATTTTTATTCAAGATTCACACCTCAAAAAATAAGGCACCATTGCGTTGCGAGGCAATACACAAAGATGTGATTGCACATCAACTTTGTGCAATTGAAATTATGTCATGGCTTGCAAATGTTGTTGACAAATCAGGTATATAAAATTGTTTTATAAAATTGTTTTTATAAAAATAAAATTTTATAAACTTGTTTTATAAAATTGTTTTTTTTTGTAATCTTGTAATTTTGTAAGATTATTTACACAAGCCCATCAGTTAGTTTGTGCATCTATCAGTTGGCATGTGTATCCATAGGCAAAATGTATCCATAGCAATAATCTTAAATTTGTTCTATATTTTTGGATTTAATAAACTATGCATAGAAGTTTTGTTATATATATTTTTTTTCTATTATTAATTTTTTACTAATATTGTTCATGTCAATTGAATATAGATGCTTTGCGAAGATTACTCTGTTTACTAGTATGTAAGCCTCTTTGTGATCGACCTGTACCATTGTTGGCACAAGTAATTAATGATGATGCTCAACTTTGGAAAGGTAAATATCTTAAATACTAAAATTAATTGAATTTGCTGCAAAGTTGTTTATCCATTGTATGATTTTAATTTTGCTTATCTTCAATCACCCAATTTCAAATTCAAATAGTTATCCTGTGAACAACTAGTAGTGCATTTTAAATTAGTTTAGTTTTTTTGTTATTATTTAATTTATTTATATAAAATAAATAATAAAATAAGATTTTCATCTTCATATATTAATTTAATTAAAAATATAAAAATTTATTTAAAGATATATTATTTGAAGATATTTTAACTTATATGAAAATGTACCTTGTCAAAAAGTATGTTAATGTATAGTATATAGTATTTAATAATTCATTAATTAAACACAATATTTCTCCATGTCTCTTGTCTCCATGGTTCCACGTTCTCTAGTTTTGTTCTTTCAGTGTTCTCAAGTTAAAGAGATAAGAAAAAAAGAGAGAGAAGGTTAAGAAACAATAATAGAAATAAAAAAAATAAAAATCAACTATTGTGTCCCTCTTGAGTTGTTAATGCCAAATTTAAGTTTTTTCTTTCCCTAACAACATTAATTATGTCATGAGATTTTTTAGAAGTATTTACTCAAATGTTGTGTTTGATCATGTGTTGCATGCCTTCTTTTTCTTCAATAAAGCGCTATATTATTATATTACAAGCCTCTGTAATACCATATAGTGTATATATATATATATATATATATATTTATATATATATATATATATATATATATATATATATATATATATATATATGTATATACACACATAT
>NC_088928.1:41345000-41355000 GCF_038396675.1 Hydra vulgaris
TTGGAACCTACTGTTTTTTCCCCTGAATCCCAAAGTCTTGTAGTCCTTGACACCATTGAACATAAGGACTCAGAGTTCCAAAATTTATTTATTCATGACAAAATTTTACTTTCTCAAAAGTTATAAATTGTTCTTGTAAACCACTTCAGGGGAGTGTGGCATAATTGTTGGCAGGAAGGGATAGCTAAAGCTCTCGTTTTCCGTAAAGACCTGCTGTTTTTGTAAAATTGCTATATCTGTGGCTGTTTTAATAACATATGTTTTTGTTTAACAAGTATAGTTGAAAAGTGTAGTTGGATTTCAGAAACATGAATTTACAACAGAAAGAAAAATTAGTTTTTTTTTTTTCTGTTGAAACCTTTTTTGTTGTAATAATTTTACATATACATTCAGTAAAGTTAAGTTGAGTAGAAATTAAAGACAGCCTTTATAAGTAGTATCTATTTATGATAATTTTAGTTTGCTGATGGATATCTCATATGGGAGAGTAGAATTTGCTATTGCATTTGCCAAGGTAACAAACTTGATAAATAAATTATATTATAATTTTTCTGCGCTTTTTTTTTCTCGTAAAGTTTGAACTTTTTTAAATTTTTATATTTGTAGAACTATGTTAAGATGATCAATGATTTCATAGAAGATGATCACGATCATTCTCTTTCAGTTAGTTTTTTACTCATACTTTTTTTATTATTTTTCATATCTATTCTGCTTAAGGTATGTATATGATTGAAAATATATGGCATAAAATAAATAATATTTTTATTATAGAATATTTATGGTACATATGACATAATATACATGATATAAAATACATATGATACATATAACATAAAATATTTATGATATATTATATAAAATATATTATATATGTGTGTGTATATATATTATATAAAATACATTATATATGTGTGTGTGTATATATGTGTATATATATATATAATATATATATATATAATATATATGTAAATTATGTTAGTGTATTTTACAAATAGAGTGCTCAATGTTCTTAAAGAACAGAGCAATAATTAATTAGTAAAAAACACTTATCTAACTTTTATCTTCGACTTGAAGTTTCACCATTGCTGGATCATCAGGAAGAGTTCAGGAAGAACTCTTCCTGATGATCCAGCAATGGTGAAACTTCAAGTCGAAGATAAAAGTTAGATAAGTGTTTTTTACTAATTATATATAATATATATATATAATATATATATAATATATATATACATACATATATATATATATATATATATATATATATATATATATATATATAATATATTTATATAATATATAAATATATAATATATATATATATATATAATGTATAGTATATATATATATATATATATATATATATATATATATATATATATATATATATATATATATATATATATATATATATATATATATATATATATATATATATATATTAGTAGAAAATCACTTAACAAAACAAAGATTCATCAGAAATCTGATGAATCTTTGTTGATGAAACACAGTGTTAAATGGAAAAAAACTTTGTTAAGTGATTTTCTAATAATATATAATTGCTCTGTTCTTTTAAGAACATTGAGCACTCTATTGTGTAGAATACTTTTTAAAATTGTTTAAATATATATATATATATATATATATATATATATATATATATATATATATATATATATATATATATAATATATATATATATATATAATATATATATATATAATATATATATATATATAATATATATATATATAATATATATATATATATATATATATATATATATATATATATATATATATATATATATATATATATATATATATATACACACACACACATATATATTATATATGTACACACACACACACACACACACACACACACACACACATATATAATATAACAGTGGTAAGACTTTTTTTAATTTTCCCTGTTTACTATTGTAGTTGTAAGTTTAAAAAGTGCATTAGTAGAAAAGTCTATGTTTAAAAAACCTTATTTAAATTTAAAACAATTAATGAAAAAAAAAATTTTTTGAAAATGGTGACTAAAATAAGTATTAAAACAAAATACATGAAATTAAGAAATCAAAATCAAAGATTTTAGAAGTTTACACTCCTAAAACCTTTGATCAGAACCAAGATTTTTTTCAAAACAACTTTATATGTGCATATATTAAATAAATAATCAATGCACTGTTAAATAAATTTTTAAAAATTTATTAAAAAATAAAAATTCACTGGGGGAGTATTCTCCTCTTTTGGAAACACTGATAAATAAAATATAACAAAAACATTTGCTCAAAAATATAATCTAACTAAAAAGTAGAAAATAAACTTTTTAATTTAAATTTAATAGTTCAGTAAACTAAAGATTGACAGGTATGTTTCTGTATAAACCTTGTGCAGACCTGTCAATCTTTAGTTTATTGAACTATTAAATGTAAATTAAAAAGTTTATTTTCTACTTTCTAGTGCAAAAAAGATTATATTTTTTAGTAAATGTTTTTGCTATATTTTATTTTCTACTCTTTAGTCTTTACAAAGAGTTACGATATATTAATATTAAACAAATTAAAAAAAAAAAAAAAAAGTATTTTTAAAAGGTTTAAAAAAAAAAACAAACCCACAAGCAATCTCAGCCAATTTTAAAAATGAAAAGATGTATTTATAAAAAGGAAAAAAGCACATTGTTAAAAAAAAAGAATAACAAACCCACAAGCAATATTAGCTGATTTTAAAAATTTAAAAATTTATCAAAGACAAAGTTATATTAAAAAAAAAAATTACGAACTACAAGCAATAATAGCTGATTTTAAAAATGAAAAGATTTATCAATGAAAAGATTACTTTTAAAAGCAAACCGGCAAGCAATTTAGTAGCATATTTTTAAATAAAACGTTAATTTTGAGTGCACAATGGACTACAAAGTTACTTGATAAAGAATTCAAGTGAAAGAAAAGATTATAAAAATATGAATTAAAACAATTGTTATTATAAACAATTCGAAATATATAAGATATAAAACTATATACATGATGTGATATAAATTATAAATGATATAAATATACGATTATTTTAGTATAATAATAATGATTGAAATTAATTATTGTTCTATAAAAAAGTAAATAACATTGTAATATATTAAAAAAATGAATTTTAGTAAAATATCCAAGAAATGCTAATATTTTAGAGGTTTTATACTTTATGTTGTTATTTTAAAATTGTTTTATAATTTAAAAAATTTTTAGACTTACATAAAAAAGCAGATTTAAACAATTCAATTTGCTTTAAATAATAAATGTTTCGATCTTAATAATTTTTTAGGTTTCAGCATTATCTGTTCAAATATTTACTGTTCCATCAATTGTAAGTTTTATTTATTCCATGCTAATAAATTGAATTCATTAAAGTTGTACCTTCAGTTTATATAAAATTCATTTTAATCCAAGTTGTCATTACAATTTTTTTTTGTCTATTTATTGCTCTTTTATTTATTTATTATTGTTTGGTTTTTTACAAATCACATGACATTTATTATAGGCAGAACTTCTTATCCTAGAACATGATATTTTAGCAGTGTGCTTAGAAACATTTTTAGTTTCAATAAGCCCAGCTGTTGGAGGTATTTATAAATGTTTTTAAATTTTTGGTACATAAATCCACGCATAAAAAGGTTTTTTTACTTATTGCTGAAAACCAACAGAGTTAAAAACATTTAATAATTATTTATTTTTTGTTGTTACATAGTCAGGTATCTAGATATAAGGAACTTTTATTAAGGCAAAATAAAGCATATTTTTTGTTGCTTTTAATTTTAACAGAAAAAAAACTTTTGTTATAGTCAGTACTTGAGCAAACAATGAGTTTTTCTTTAGCAATTTTGTTTGTTTTAATTTTTAAATAAAAAGTGTTTTATTATCAAAATTTTTTATTCTTAATGAGTAATAAAAGCTTATAAATTTGTTATTTTGAATTTTTTGTTGCAAATTTGGGTAAGCAATTTAAAATTTCTTTAAATATAAAACTAAAAAAATATTAAAAATACTTTGAAAGCCTCATTTATGTAGATGCTTCATTTCTACATCTTCTCTCTCCACAATTTTTACAATTTTATAATTTAAAGATTTTTTTTTTCAAAATTAGAAGATTAGTTATGAAAGAGATGTTCAAATCAAATAAAGCATTTTGTACTCTTTTCATTAATTTATTTCTAAATCGAGGACCAGGAAAAGTTCTTACTTCGTTCATTGATTGTGCATCGCTTCTTTCATTTCTCTTCTTTTCTCTTCTTCGCCAAGTTCTTTTTTTTTTTTTTATCTCCATAGACTTCTATTTTTTATGTCTATAAACTTCTTTTGGGTTTCTCTATTTTTAATATTTTTAATATATGCTTTTCTCCTCTCTTTCTGAATTAATTTTTAAGTTTCTGACTATAAGTTTTAATAAACTGTGTTATGACTGTTTTTCTTTGGATTATATTTTCTCCATTTTTGCAATATTTTCTTATGGTGTTGTAATATATGATAGAAAACAAATTAGTTTTATCTATTTTTATTTCTTGAATTAAAAAGTAATTTTTAATTCAAGAAAAAAATTTATTATTTTTATTAAGTAATTACAAAAAAAACTGATTTGGCTTTTTTCAAATAAATTTAAAACTTTTAAGTAAAAATAAAGAATTTACAAATACTGATGGCATTTGAAATTTTAAAATTTTTTTCTTGATGACTGCAAGCACGGCAGTATTTTAATTGAGGTTTTACATAGTTTTGAAATTTTGAAATTAAAATTTATCCGTAAATTTCAGGTAAATTTTAATTTTGAAAATTACCTGTAAATTTATATTATAAAATACTTTAGAAACTCTTAAAGTTACACCACAAAAGGTACATCACAAAAGTTACATCACAAAAGTTACATCACAAAAGTTACATCACAAAAGTTACATCACAAAAGTTACATCACAAAAGTTACATCACAAAAGTTACATCACAAAAGTTACATCACAAAAGTTACATCACAAAAGTTACATCACAAAAGTTACATTACAAAAGTTACATTTCAAAGAAGTTGATGTCTTTGTAAAACTAATTTACATTCTTAAATATGAAATCATTTTTTGTAATTTTAAAATTTCAATTATTTAAATATAACTTTTAGTAAAATTTTAAATTACAAAATGTTTCTTTTAATTTTTAATTTCTTTTTAAAATACAGTAAACGGTTCATTAGATTTTCAAGGAAAATTGAAATTTGTGAACCTGAAAAGAAGTGAATATATTCTAAATGATATAAGGTATTTATCTATGAAATTTTATATTCAAATATTTTTTTTGTATGATTCTGTTTACCTATTGTTTTGAAAAAAGGTACCTTCTTCGAATGAAACCTAAATGGACAGAGCTTTTGCGTGAAAAGTTTATTGCATTTTTCCATCATTTTTTGCAGTTGTTAAAAATAATGCAAGTATGAAAAATCTTTTTCTTTTAGTTGGTTTTATTTTTTTACTAATATGTGAAACCATAAAAAAATATTTGTTTTTTTAAAATAATATATATATTTATAATTTCGCATAAATATTATATTCTTTGCATAAAATTTATTAAACCATAAAAAATCAATGTAAAGTTATTTAGTTAAATACGTATTTTTGTTTAACTGATCCTACCTACTTCTATCCCATGCGTTTGGTGTCTATTTCAAAAGTTTGATTTTTTCAATTTATTTTAAAAAGTTAGAAAGCTAGGGTCAGTATTAACATTGCATATCTTTAATGACCATACTTGTTAATAGTGGTGTTCAGCTTATTTTTATTGGTCTTTTTTTTATTATTATTTGGTTGGACATATGTCATTTTATATAAGAACAGAAAACTTTGCAGCAAGTGAAAAATAATATTAGTATAAATATAAGTTCAAACTTCTAAATAAGTTATTTTAATATATTTTACTTTTTTATTTATATTTATTTAATATTATTTTATTTAGTATAAGTCATAATAACTTAAAGGAATTCTAATATAAAAACCCAGATTGTTTTGTGGATAAGAGAAGCTTGTAAACATTAGATGGAAATCCGCCTAGTGATAGAATCACAATTATAGTTGTAAAGTAGGTATAATCCTGATTTCCAAAGTAAGAAGGACATCCTATTATAAAAAATTGTTTTAACTCTTTCTTATTGTCATATTTAAATTAAAAAATGACATCCATCAAAACCACACAAGCATGAAACAACAGATGATGAACTTAAAACAACAATAATTTTATAGTTGAATTCATTAGTAAAAATTATTTAATAAAAAAAATAATTTATAAAAAAAAAAAAAATCAAATGTTTTTTAAAAATCAAAGTTATAATTGTTAAATTTTTTTCACTTTTTTTTAATAGAATTTGTTAAAGTGCTTCTACACTTTTTTTTTTAATTATTCACTCCCATCAAGGGAGCAAACAGATAGAATTAAGTTCGGAGTTAGTAGAAGACAAATAATAGCGATGTAATAATAGATGCAAATGAATGAATGATCTTGTATTTATTTAGCAATTATAAATAACTACATGCTTTTTTATGATAAATTTAATAATCTGTATGCAATGCTTTATTATACTCTGTTGTTTATTTTTTATCTGTTGTTTTGGGAGGTTCTGAAATTGTTAGATAAACATAGACGAGAAAAAGAATATTGTGGTATAGCTAATATGGGGAGTTGCAGTTTGCACATTGTTCATCTTTTTACAGACTGCAATAAGTTCCTAAAAGTGGAAATTAGCAAAAATATTTTGTGCAGTTTATAATATTTTCAAAGATTCACCTGCTAAAATAGATGAGTGCATTAGAGTTAGTGAATCTGATCTGTTTGCTTTACCTTATGTATACATTGTATTCAGAAAGAATTAGGAAAACCAAAAACACACACACATACACACACACACACATATATATATATATATATATATATATATATATATATATATATATATATATATATTATATATATATATATATATATATATATATATATATATATTATATATATATATATATTATATATATATATATTATATATATATATATTATATATATATATTATATATATATATTATATATATATATGTTTTATATATATATTATATATATATATTTATATTATATATATATATATATATATATATATATATATATATATATATATATATATATATATATACAGTGGCGGCCGGTGACAATAAACTTTGGTGGGGCCAGCAAATATTAACCAAAAAATATCGCAATGACTCACTTTCAGCGTAACTAATACTTAGGTGTTTATGAGGAATTTTTTGGTCGCTAGCGTTTTTTGATTGGTTGAAAGAGTTAAGCGCTAGCATACTCCCAAAATAAAGCATAAGTATTTAATGGCATTGAATCTTTTAAACCTATGTAAAAAGCAGCAAAAACTGACTGAAAACTGCCCTGATAGTGGTGCATTATGATTTGAACAGATTTTGATATTTCTTCTTTAGATTTTTATTTTATTTTAACTTTATGGTAAAAACTTTTAGTTAGTTTGAAGTCATAAATATAAAAAAATACGATTAACACTATAATTTTCATAAAGGTATAATATATTTTGAAATAAAGAATGATGTTAAAAACAATGCTTTAAGCATATTATTTATACAAATATTCTGCTCTTCTCTGTTTCATAAGAGAAAACATTTCAATTACTTTTTGATTAAACTGATCAATATCCTGTAAATAATCTTTATGTATTGATAGTACAGCTAATGCATTCAACCGATCTTGACCTGTGGAATTTCTCAAAAGTGTCTTAATTCTTTTTAAAGTACTAAAACACCGTTCAGCATCGGCTGTAGACACAGGTGTGACTAAAACAATCTCTATCAACTTCGATACTTCAGAAAATGTTTCAATCAAGTTATTTTCATGCATAAACTGGGATAGGGCATTAATGGTGCCAATATCACTAAAAACAGCATTTTCATATAAAACGGTTAGTTCGGACATCAACTTAACTTCACTCAGCATTGGATAGTTTGTTAGAATATTTTTTATATGATTCCGAGGAAAATGTTGTCTATTAAATTTGAAATTTTTCGGATCCAAAATTGAAAATGATTTAAATATTTCAATGCTTCTAAACCTGTCGCTAATTTTGTAAATAACTTTATCACAAGCATCTTTAGCATCTTCTATTAGTAGTTCGATTGATGTGTTTCATTTCATTCGGTTTTCATGCATTTCTTCGCAATCGTTAAGAATCGATCCAGAAACATTATCAGTAATGCTATTTCGCACAAAATTTATAGATATCTCAAATTTTTCAAAAGCCTCCTTGATTGTAATAGTGTTGCTGTTACTTGATTGCAATATATTGTAAAGTACATCAACATGTTTTAAAATTGAATAAAAAAAAGATAAAAAAAGTTGAACTCTAAATCTTCCAAACATTTTTTGAACCCAACAGATTGCCACACGCTTGTATCATCCCATCCTTTATCGTTTATAATTTTATTAAAACATTCCCCAATCTTTGTTTTGTTTTCTTTTATGCAAGTAACTATTTTTGAACGAAAATTCCATCGTGTTTTGCAAACTCTTGGTATCTGTTTAAAAGTAATTTCGCAAAGTAAATCATTTCGTTTTGGCGAGGATGTAAAGAACACGCCAAATCCACTTAAAGTAGAAAAAAATGTTCTTACTCGCTTATTCGACGAACAAACTTTTTTCAAAAGTAAATTCAATTGGTGTGCATAGCAGTGAACATAATGGGCATTTGGGTAAACTTCTTTCATAAGACTTTGGACTCCATTCCTTGATCCGCTCATAACTGCTGCACCATCATAAGCCTGTGCAATTAATTTTTCCTTCAGACCAAAACAATTTAATTCTTCTTTTAATACATTTGTAAGACCCATAGCAGTTCTATCCTGAACATCAATAAATGCTATAAATCTTTCAACTGGTTGATAACCTTTTAAATAACACAAAATAATGACAAACTGAGAACGACAAGATACATCAGTTGTTTCATCTGCTTGCAAGGAAACAAATCTTGCTTTATCTATCTCACAATTAATTTCTTCTATGTATACTTTATACATACATTCTAGAATCTCATTTTGGTTTGTTTTCGAAGTATTTTTTGTTATTTTTTGAATCTTTAAGATGATCGCTAAACGCACTATCCAATTTAGCTGTGTATGAAACCATATCTAAAAATACCCCTCGATTATTTGAGTCAATAGTTTCGTCATGTCCTCTTAAGGGCAATTCGTGTACACCACAAAATTTTATACAATCTATAACCCTCGATAATGTATGTCTGTTTTTGTCAACTAATTCATTATGTTTTTTTATGCTAAGACTGTATCCAGCATCAATTGTCGATAAAATGTTTGTCTTTCCGAGCATTTGATACTGCAACGAATTACTTATATGTGTTTTACTGGATTCGTGTTTTTGTATTCGCTCAGAAAGATGTTTCATATCTTTACAGCCATTTTCTGCCCACAAGCTCTCGCCACCAAACAAAACACAATAAAAACAAAACAACGAATTTTTTTCATCACTAACACTTAACCATGATTTTTTTTCAAACCATGATACACAAAATGTTCGTGTTTTTTTACCATCAACTTGAGTTATACGAACACCTTTTGGTTGATACGCCCCAAGATTTTTGATTTCTATTTTTTCTTGAAGACCCAATGACGAGAAACGTTTTGCCAATAAACTATCAATTTTGTTCATGTTAAATTATCTTATTAATGAACCTAAATTATTGTAATAAGATAACTTTAAACTATATTGTAACTAGAATATGACCTTGGCATGATTCAAAATTTTATCAACAGTAGTTCAGTCAAGAAGGACTCTTAATCTTAATTAATAATTGATAAAATAATAAGGAATGTAACATTACATATACATTTGACTCTCTGATGACGAAAGGGTCAACAAAAACAATAAAGATACTTTAAAGCACATAAAAATT
>NC_088928.1:41360000-41372500 GCF_038396675.1 Hydra vulgaris
GTTGAAATTCTACAAAACAAAGCACATCTAAGCTAAAAGCATCTATTCAACTTAACTTCAAGAGTTCTTTTGCAATTTTTGAATATGAAATGTGATGCCCAGGGCATGTCCTGATCTCTGATGCAGGTATGCTGCAGTATCCAGGGCATGTCCTGATCTCTTGCAGGTATGCTGCAGTATGTAGTTGTCCTCATACATTTTACAACTTGCTTCTGTAAAGTTCTTTTTTGGTCTTGTTTTTATAAATTGTCTACGCATATAGAAAAATGTATCTGCTGGATGCAAACAATCTTTTGATGCCATTTAAATTAAATAATTGCTCTTCAAACACAATTCTTTATTCCTTTGTTTACCAAGTCACATGTACTTCCATACTTTTATGAATATTTTTGCACACTTCAAGAATGTTCTAAATAGTTTTGAAAGGTTTTTGCAAGTTCAGAAAATTTTCTGGAAAATTCTTAGACCTTAGGAATATTCTAGAAGAATGTTAAGTATTGAATACAAATTAGGAACTTTCTCAGAAACACACAAATTTTAAAATATCATTGTCCAGCAAAATGTACTAGAAAAACTCAAAACCAAACAAAAACAAAAATTTGTAACATTCTTTCATCAATGTTATTTGTGTCATTCTAGAAAAATTTAGGGTGGTATAGTTATGCATTTTTTATTCATTACATTTAAGTTATGTAAAAAAATTTTTGAGGTGTCACATAACTATTATCAATATTTTTTTATAGAAAGAAGTTTTAAGTACTTGTACTGGTATGTGCCTCAAAGTATTAAATGAGTTACCTTTACAGTATATTGCTCAAGACAAATTTATAGGTAATGCTTTTTTTTTGAATGAATATTAAAATTTTTTTTTAATTTAGTGTTTTTCATTGTTTTTTTGATTTAAATGTAATTTTTTTTATCAAAGTATTGTTTTATTTTTTTTCATTATGACACCATGTTGCACATTATGACATCTGTTTATTGTGTTTTACCACACGTGTTATGACATATTCACTTTATATATATATCGCACCTGTTATAGAAAAGGGACGTATGTCCATTTTTGCCAAAAATGAGAAATTTGGACAGTAAAAACTATGAAATATTGTCCATGTTATCTTAAAGTATTATGCTTTGATTATTTATGATTAATGAGTTATTAATAATTTAAAAAAAGGTGTAGATGCCATTGTGTTAAAAACCATTATAGAAAAGAGACATATCGGATAATACAAAATTTTTTTTTGCATTTTGGAGATACAATGCTTTTCTAAAATGCAATGTATTCTATATATATATTATGTTTTACATATATACTTTTTATATATTCACTTTATATTCATAAAATAGCAAAAAGTGTAGAAATATATTTTTCACAATAACCTTTGGTTTATCATTCATTTTAATAAAGTGTATTGGCAACAAACTAAAATTTAAATATGTTAAATATTAAAATATATTAAATATTAAAATAAAAAACTTTTTATAGTGGATATTTGTTTATATTTTTTGTTTATTAAAGTTTTTAATTATAATTTTTTTCCTTATTTAGTTTTTTTCTATTTATATGTTTTTGTATTTTTTAATTTGTGCTTATTCTTTTTGGAAAAAAACAAGGCATAAAACAAGGGCTAAACTTTACTATGTTAGCACAGTTTGTATGACAAATGTTTAAAAGTCTAATTTAATGGAATAATATAAAATAGTTGATTCAGAAAACAAAATTTTATCTTAATTGTTCAAAATTATTTTCTTCTAAAAATGACCCATATAATTGCTAACACACTTATGTTTAACAGTTTACCATTATGCCATTCCTAAAAAACAAGCCCTTATTTATTAAGTTGAAGTTTCCTCAACTTGAAGTTTTTTCTGCGATTGTTCTTTTTTTAAATTATTCGAACTACTAACTGCTTCTACTACTACAAATTTTTTAAAGAATATTTTTTAATTTTATTTTTAGTTTTTGCAGATTACAATATTAAAACAATGCAAGTTTCTATTCATGCACCATTATCAAGGTTTATTGCTGGTATGTGAAAGATTCCTAAAGTTTATTTATTGTATCTTTTATAGAAATTCAATCAAATTTTTGTTATTTATTTCAGGTTTGTTGTGCGGTATGGTGAAGCAAAATTTAAGCATAGAAGAGCATATTATCTTAAATTTAAATGTATAATGTAGATTTGAACTAATAGTTATTTGCCAATTTATAACTAATATTTATATTTATAATATTATACATGTTATTATAAATTATTATATTAAAACTATTGTTAACTATTAGAATTTATACTTGAACTATTTTAAATGTATATTTTTATATGACATAGGATGTATGTGTGCGTGTATATATATATATATATATATATATATATATATATATATATATATATATATATATATATATATATATATATATATATATATGTCATGACAAATATGCAGGCTTTGTTATGACATTTTGTTGCATAATGGAAAAACGTAACGCAAGTAAATGTAACTTTACTCAATATCCATATTTACATTGTTAAAAGTTAAATTACTTCAGTTGCATTTTTTAAAGTTCAGCGTTGTAATTAAATTTAGTTTGAAACCATTGTAATTAAATTTAATTTGAAATCATTTAAAATTTTTATTTTTTTTAATTAGTCATTAAATATTTTTCAATTAAACTATATTGTTATAAATAAAAATTTCAAAATAAATGTTTAAAAAAAACAATTTTCTTATTTTAAAAAACTTATTCTTGTTTAAAGTTATTTATTTCTTAAAACATTCATAACACAACATTATCGTCTTATGTTTGCTTTTTTTTCAACATTTTGGCTTTAACAAAAACTTTGTCTTCAACTCATAAACTAGTTTATCAATTCTTATCGACGTTCATTCTAAGATCAATCTACAAATTTAATGATAATGAATAAGCTTTTGTTAAAAAGCAATTATCATATTTTCATAAATTTTTTACTTAAATTTTTTTTCAAAAATTTCTCTAAATTACTTTTGCCTACAGGCTTGATTACAGTTTATCAAGCAATCCATTTATATACAGTTATTAGCATTAAGCACTTTTGAATAGGGATGAAAAAAATTTATTGATTTGAAACTATAAATAATAATAAATATATGAATGAATAAAAAATAAACAAATAAATAAATAAATAAAACTATAAATAAGCAAAATAGTTGAATGTAAAACAAACATAAAAAAGTAACTAAATTTAAATTTGATAAAAAAATTTTCTTTAACACACTTGGAAATTTTAAAAGTTAAAAAGAAAATTGTAAAACGGAGTCTTATAAATTAAAAAAATTTTTTAATTAAGTTTAATAAAATAAGTTTATGAATATTTAATAATAAATTTAATTTAAATATAATAAAATAAATTTAACTAAACTAATTAAAGGTCTAGAATTAGGTTACCCATATCTTAAAGCATCCAGTTTTTAATATTTTTTGGACAATTTACTTAAGAATACGCTAAATAAATTTGGAATCAAAAATATTAATTTTTTGGGAGTAACTAACAAAAATATATATATAGTTAGGGGTATATACACAACAAAACTTTGACCTTGATTATCTCGTTATTGCGACTGTAAAAATTTGGTAACTTTTTGGAATTAGATCAGTTTGTTTAGCTCTTCAAAATGCCAAAAGGTCCTCGAAATTTAGTTACTAAATGTCTATAATGAATGACTTTTTTTATTTTAAACTTTTAAAAGAAACGAGATGCAGACCTATTAGCAAAAGAAAAGTGTCTTACTTTAAGTTTATTAGTAGTCTGATTATCTGGCACAACATTTTAACGAAAGTATATATGGTATCGAAAATAATGTCTCCAAAACTAAACTTATTAAATTGCAAACAACCTTTAAAAGTAGTTTTGTCTTTTTTAAATAATCACCATCAAGATAAAATTGTTGTAAAAGTTGTTGATGAAACAAAAAAATTAGCTAAAGACCTTGAGATTGAAAGTAAATATCAAGAAGTTTCAAGCATTCGAATTGGTAAACAGAAAATAAATTTTTTTGAAGTTAAAATATTTTTTAATTTAAAAAAAAAAGAAGTAGAAAAAAATTATTTAACTTATCTGTTTTTTTTATCTAAATAAAAATTTATTTCAAAATTGCTAATTAATAATCTAATTAAAATTTTGGGGTAACGTAAATGGCTCAATGCATAGGTGAAATCATCATTTTGTACGTACAATTCACATGGCATAATCCTTCCTAATAATTCTTAACAAAGCCTGCACTTATAAGAGTGTGTGTGTGTGTGTGTGTGTGTGTGTGTGTGTGTGTGTGTGTCTATATATATATATATATATATATATATATATATATATATATATATATATATATATATATATATATATATATATATATATATATATATATATATATATATATTAGGGTGCATCCAAAGCCCCATACATTCAAAAATTGATCTGTCCCTATTCTTATAACTTTCTATTGGTTCTCACAAGACACCCTGTTAAATTTTTTCAAAATTGAATGAGATTTAGGGGGGCCACCTCAAGTCTGAAACTTGCAACAAGACCCTAAACAGAAGGAAAAAAAGTTTTTCAAAAGTATGACATGTTGAGTCTCAAAAGAAGCAAAAATTTCTAAAAATTTCAAAAATAACAAAATTTTACACAAGAATTATTATTATAAGTTTTATTGCATAAAAATTATTATTTTTTAACAAAATACAAACAATAAAAACAAAGCAAATTAAAATATCAGTACATAATATATATATATATATATATATATATATATATATATATATATATATATATATATATATATATATATATATATATATATATATGTATATATATATACACGCACATACATACATGTATATATATCTACTATAGCATATATAGAGTGGCAAATGCTTACTAGTTTTGCTTATCTTTATAGCATACAGCTTTTTTCAGAAAAAGGAGAAAAAATGAAGAATAATGTATAAAAAGATTGCTTCCAAACCCTCAGTTGATGAAATTACACTTTTTTGCGGCAGCAGGCTATAAAATACTTGATGTATGTACTAAAGCCCCAACAACAATTATTATATATAACATATATATATAACAATTATAATGGCAACAAGCTATTAAATACTATTTCAAGTGCTAAGACCGTAAAGACTTCTTGGAGCACCTAAATAACTAGTTAAAAAAAAACATGTTACATTCATAATACAAAACATAAAACAGCCACATAATTGATCATTTTTTATATTTTTCAGAACACTATTGATGAGAAAGCTAGGTGGCAGCAGAAGCTAATAGAATTCCCGTTAAGGGCTCTTGTACTGATGGCACAAGTTAATGCTAGTATGTGGAAAAGAAATGGGTTTTCAATTCTTAATACTGTTATTTATTATCAGAACATTCGTTTTACTTGTGAGATGTATGACCGAGACATACAACTCTTACAGGTAAGTCTTTTTTTATCTGAAAAAGTAAATTCATTTAGATTTTATTTAGGTTATTTAAAAAAAAACATTTTTCAGAAGTTCTAATTTTATCAGTTTGATCAAATGAAAATGTAAACCTTGATCAAATAAAAATGTAAACCTTGATCAAATAAAAATTTAAACCTTCATCAAATAAAAATGTAAACCTTGACCAAATAAAAATGTAAATCTTAATCAACTTGATGAAAAATTATGTTATGCAATTTAATATTCAAAATTCTCCTAAACTCTTAATGTAAAATTTTTTACAGCAATAGACAAATTTTTTTCCTAAACTTTTTTATAAGAATACTGAAAAAAGAGTGTTGAATGTATAATGATATGATAAATCCAAACATATTCTTCAAAACATTGTCTACATTTGCCAACTGACTTGTCTAAAAGTGTCAAATTAGCTGACTAAATGAACGAAAAATTCATTGATGGTGTCACCCCCACACACACCCCTCCCTTTGCTCCGACCTTGTTTGTTAGGTAGAATGCCAAGAATATGTATGGCGGTTATTGTTGCTAAAGGTGATTAATAGGCAAGTAATTTATAAACTAATCTAATGGGACTTATTATCAATTTTTTTGTACACCTAATAAATAAGAAGATAACATAATTCTGTTAGATTTTGTTTTCAGTTTTTCTCCCAATAGTAAATAAAACTTAAATATCTTATATTGAAAAGCATCATCATCCAAATAATTATGGATGGTACTGTCTATATATATGTATGTGTGTATATATATATATATATATATATATATATATATATATATATATATATATATATATATATATATATACACACATACATATATATATACAAAAAATTTTTTAGATATGTTAATTTAAGTTAGTATCATTTTTTCTGTTTAAGATGGTTGCTTCATGTATGGATTCTGATTATTTTATTGATTCTCTTCTTTACAAATATGATTTAGCTGCATGGGTAAGGTATGTTATAATGTTTTTTTTTTAAGAAAAAGAAACATAATTCATTTTATATATTTATGTTAGATGATTATTTGTATTAGAAAACCTAATTTACATTAAATTACAAATTTACTAATAAAAATTAAAGTCTTTCAACCTTGATAAATTAGAAAACAAGTGTAGAGTAGGTTTTTAAAGTTTTAATATTTAGTACACTGTCGGAAGGAATTAAAACAAGTAAGTGTCTTATTTTTATATAAGACAAAATGAGATTTATGTCATAAAATTTAACAGAATAAAATTTAAACATACTTTATAGATAATTAATTTTTCAAAAATATTTAAAAAATATATTTCTTTGGTTTAATTTTTTATTTACAATTTTAGCAAAGAAACTAAGGAAAATTTGGTATGTGTTTTTGTTGTTATACTTTACACTAAGTTTACATTATATTTACACTAAGAAAAAAGTCAATTTATTTTAGCACTTTTTTAAAAATTCATTTTTCAACAATCTTAACTTTTACATACTTAAGTGTCTCATTTCAAAGACTAAAACCTACAAAATGTATCAGTGTAGTGTGTAGTCTACAGTATCAACAGTGTAGTGTATAATCTACTGTAGTATGTTGTTTTTGAAGCAAGGTTTTGCAGCACATAAAATGTTTTAAAAATATTTTTAAATGTTTCAAACTAGATCATTACACATAGATAACATCTTTTTTGTAAGCGATAATATAAACATGTAAATGTTATGTGTAAATTTTTTATCATTTTATTATATAAAAAATTATTGAGAACAACATTGTAAAACAAAATCATAGAAAAAGTTTTTAAATTTTCTAGTTCAAAAATATAATGTTTACATCAACAAACAATCTAGGTTTTATTTTGATTATCTTTCATACTTAGATATACTTAGATATACACTTTTTTAGCAAGCTGTAACTGTTATTGCAGAAGAATTTTTCTTGACTCTCTTTTACATTCTCAGTAAGAAATTTTTGATGTTTTTTACTTTTTTTGATGGTTTGTTATGGTTTTTGTTTTGATATTTGCGTGTTTTTTTAAATTATTTTATCAATTTATTGACCTGCTACAATTTTATGCAACTTGCTACAATTAAGTAATAAATGGCTACAATTTGGTACAAACTGCTACAAACATGTACAATAAGTTATAAAAAAAGTTTTTTTAAAAAGATTTTAAAATATTTTCATTGCAAATGAGTCGTTATTTTAATTAGAATTTACAAATTTATATTTTCTGAAATGAGTATATAAGTACCCAGCAAACATTCTATAGCGGAATTTCAGTGAACCTATATAGGCATTTTGAGTGGACTACTGTAGTTTTGCTCATCAGTTATTTAATGGACCATTAGTGGCAGCCGCCAAAAGTGGCTAGCTATTAACATATCAGAAAGAAACCATTATTAACATATCAGAAAGTTGTCAGCTTTCCATTTATAGCAGCTGCCACCAATTATCCACTAAGTAACTGATGAGCAAAACTTCAATGAACCACTAAAAAATGCCTATAAAGTTCCACTGCAAATCCACTAAAACAATGTTTGCTGGGTAAATACTATATTGTTACACTTTTTTATTTCAATTAATAAAGTAATTTTCACGAGTAAAAATTATTAGGTGAAAGATATGTAATTGGCATCGGTGAAACAACTTATAAAGAAATTCTTACACGTGAAGTTATTCATAGATTGGCTATAGGGCCATCTTCTCGAAGCAATTTAGTTAAACATCTTCCAGCTGCAGACCCAGAAGATGTATGTATATTACATTCATATTAATTACTTGCATCATACACACACAAAATATTTAATGTAGTATATATATGCATATATATATATATATATATATATATATATATATATATATATATATATGTATATATACATATATATGTATATATATATATATATGTATATATGTATATATGTATATATACATATATATGTATATATATATATATGTATATATACATATTTGTATATATATATAAATATATGTAATATATATATATATATATATATATATATATATATATATATATGTAATATATATATATATATATATATATATATATATATATATATATATATATATATATATATATATATATATATACAACCCGTAAATGTTGTCTGAAAGTTTTTTCCATATTTTGTTGACAAAAAGTAAAAATTAAAATGCAAGACCGGAATTATTTTTTTTTATTAATTGATAGACTGCCTGCCCCAACCAAACCCTCAGTTGATGTAGCAACACTCCCTTGCAGGTCAGGCTATTTGTCAGTCGATGTAGCAGCACTCCCTTGCGAGTCAGGCTATTTGTCAGTCGATGTAGCAGCACTCCCTTGCGAGTCAGCCTATAAGATAGTCGATGTAGCAACACTCCGCGCATGATTTACAGTAAAAAAAAATAAAAATAAAAACATTTTATTAAAAAAATTGAAAATAAAAACATTTTATTAAAAAAAATAAAAACATTGTTTATATTGTTAAAAACATTCAGAATGTTTTTAAAACATTCTGGTCAATTAAATTTGCGTTTTTGTGGTTTTTTTAAAAAACGATTTATTTGTAATTAAATTAATGGTTTTTACTTTCGTCCAACACGCAAATGTTGGACGAAAGTCAAAAGTAATTAAAAGTGACGTATGTGTTGGCGTAAGAATCACTTTTTTCCTTCCGCTCTTCCCAAAGACAACAAACTATAGATCTATGTATAGATATATACATATATATACATATATATATATATATATATATATATATATATATATATACACACACACACACACACACAGATAAAAATATATGTGTTTACAGGTATTTTTATATTTTAATACTTTTGATAAAAAATTGGTTCAGATTGATAATGTAAAATCGTGAATCAATGTATAATCATTTAAATTACTTTAGAAAAAGAGAACGAGTGATTAAATTTTAGAACTTTTTTTTTTTATTTTTTTATTTTTTTAGGATGATAGTTGTTCTTTTGAAAGTTTACTTGATGAAGTTCTCAATGAAGTAGCAGACTACAGGTTAACAATTTTTAAAATTTTTATCTATATAGTTTCAGAGGCGGATCTAAACCCTGTCTAGTGCTGCAACTGAGAGGGTTTAAAAAATAAATATAAAATGTTGACATTATGACTTCCTTATGCAAATCATACTTTGGGAATGAGAAAATTGGAAAAGTTAATTGGTTCCTTACTACTAAAAGTAGCAATCTGATTCATTAAAAATAAACTCTGCAGTGTAAACTATACTTTGTGGCGTCTGCAGCAGTTCTTTGATTGGTTGCAAATGTATGCCGTTTTGATACAACGGCATACATTTGCAACCAATTCAACTAAAGTATTTTCAAAAAAATATTATCTTGTTAAATCATGATAAGTAGAGTATAATATAAAGTGATTTTTGAACTTTAACATCAAAGCATGACTTAAAATTCGATTATAAATGCTCTGAAAAGATTTAAAATTGTTTTGTTAATTCCAAACATAACAGTGTATTTTACCAATTCAAAGCAAAAGTAGCATAACCTTTTTTTCTTCTATTTTATGTAAATAAATAAATAAATATATATATATATATATATATATATATATATATATATATATATATATATATATATATATATATATATATATATATATATATATATATATATATATTGAAAAATGGCATTATTAAATCAAGTCAGGCTATGTTCTTATTTGTGCCTTATTTTTTACTATATTTAAGGATCATATTAGTAAAAATGCTAAAATTAACCTGACTACCCAGCAAACATTGTTTTAGTGGATTTGCAGTGGACTGAATTAGAGTTTTGCTCATTAGTGTACCATCAGTGGCAGCTGCTATAAATGGCCAATAACTTTCTTACGTGTTAGTAGTGGCTAGTCATTGGTTAGCCACTTTTTGGTGGCCAGTACTAATGATCTACTAAGTAACCAATGAGCAAAACTACAGTTGACTGCTAAAAATATTTATATAGGTCCACTGAAATTCCACTATAGAATGTTTGCTGGAAAGTTAACTTAGTTTTGAATTGTGCTTGTATTAAGACAAGTAAAACTAAAATATGAGTTTTTCTTTCCAATTGCAAAAATTGTTACTTCCTCCTTCCTTGTCCCTTTTAATTTTTTTGTTTACGCAGTGGGCATATTTACATAACATACAACATGGCGTATGGCGTTTTTTTTTGACAAGGTAAACTAAAAACCTTCGTCCGCCCCTGAGTTTTAAGTTTTTAGTTCTAAAGTTTTCCTGTAAACTTTTTTTTACCTTACTTGCCTTATTTTCAAAATAAAAATGTCTATGTGCTAGCTATCAAATTTTGGGTATTTGAAAGTATGTTTTTAGAAGGTTGCATATGTCTTAGAAAAAAAAATTAAATAATAAAGCTTTCTTACTGTTTTCAAGATAAAAAGCTTTATAACAACATCATGTGTTGCCATTACTTGGCTACTTGAAATTACTAAATCAGAAGAATTATTTTTGTTATTGTTTGGTAGTCTTATAAAAGTTTAAAACATGATAAATAATTTCAAGTTTAATTAGAATTAAAATTCTTAGTTGTAATAAACTAATACTACTCTCCTTAATTATAATACTTATTACTAATGATTGTTGTTTAAATGTAAAACGTTTTAAGTAAAACATAGTAACATATAATACAAAAAAGCATATTATTATATAAAGTAGTTAATATTAATATTAAAATATTAAATGTAGCAAGTAAAACATAGTTACATGATAATATATAAATTTTTATGTTAATTTGCCTCCCCAAGGCCAAGAAGGCCAGTACAGACAAGGAGGCGATTTAATTGTGGTTATAACCCTCTCTCAACTCTATAACTCTGAAACATGAACCCTGATGAACAAGGCTGCTGCGCGGAGAAACAAGTTGAGCACAGTACTACCAGGGATGTAGTGGGGATCAAACTCAGAACCACTTGCTTATGAAGCTTTATGAAGCTTTATGAATATATAACATAATAGCATAATATTATATAATATATATATATATATATATAAATATATATATATATATATCAGTTAAATTTAAACATGTTACCTCTATGACCGTATGGGACTGGATTACTGTTTTGTATCTGGGTTTGTTCTTTTATTGACACTTTTTCTTTTTAAGAAACAGTTCAAAATGGTATTGTAGCCATAGTTTGTAGCCATTGTAGACCTAGTCTAGTACCCAATCCTAATCTGCTGTCCTATTGTACTAAGATATATCTGTTTTGAAGTTTTATCAGGTTGTGTCAGAGTATCTAATCTCTTTTTCTGATGTACACACAAAATTAAATACATTGATATTTTGAAAATAAAATTTTTTTGTACTTATTGCATCATCATTTTTTAATTTTTTAATTTTTTTAGAGAGCCAGGATTGACAGGAAAAGGATTGTTTTGCTTGAAAACAGCTCAAATGCATCTTTGTAATCAATTTTTTATTCATTATACAAAGATTGATAGATCAAAAGTAAGTTTTAGTGTTGTTTTTTATTTGTTTTATTTTTCAATTTTAAAAAAAAAAATTGACTAAATGATAAATTAAAAAAATACTCTTTGCTTTCCTTATTTTTATTATTATTTTCTAAATATTATTAATATAATATTGTTTGTTTTCAAAAAAACTCATAGGAAATTTTAATACTCAATATAATTAATATTAACTTGACAAAATTGTAAATAATAATTTACAATTTTGTAAAAGTCAAAAATAAGCATTTTTTCAGCAAAAAAAAATTATCAATGCTTTAGTTATTTATTTGTACTATTTTTAAAATTAAATTTATATTAAATATTTTAACTAAATTTGTTTGTAGCAACTTTAGATTTAGACAATTATTTTAGTAAGCAACTTTTGATAAGGTTTAACTATGTATCTTGAATAAATGGTATCAATCTACACAAATACTATTTGTTCAGGATATCTCAACTTTTTAAATAAAACCAAAAATTTTATATATTTTTTCAAATATTTCAAAGATATTTAAAAAAGAGTTTCATTTTTTATTTTTGTAGATCTA
>NC_088928.1:41377500-41385000 GCF_038396675.1 Hydra vulgaris
ATTGGTGTGATGTATACAAGAAGCCATTTAGATGGTACAATATATTTGTTAACAAGTAAAAGATTAGAACTTCAACTTATTTAAAGTTTCTAAGTTTAAGTTTCCAGAGCATCATAGTTTTTCATAAGTTTAAGTAAGCATAAAGTTTCCAGAGTATCATAGCTGATCAGTGAAACATTTAAGTTGTTCACTGACAGAAAGTTTAAGATGGGTAATTCTGGTATGATAAAGTTTACTCGATAAAATCTTATGAATTCCACTTTTTTCATGGTGAGATTTTATGCATTTAGTTTTGCACCAAATTCAGTATCTGCAAGTAAACTAGGAGTGAGGGTCAATAGACAACAAGTATGTGACCACCTACAATTCTTACTATCGGCGTGTTTATATTTACTTCTGTAATAAGGTGTTTTCCAGGTGGGAATCAGTTGAGTAATAAAAATTGTTAATGGATTATTAATGGTGGATTGTTAATGGAACATTTAACTACTGGATCTTTGAGGCATATAAGAGCTGTGAGATTATGTTTTTAAGTATTCATATATATATATATATATATATATATATATATATATATATATATATATATATATATATATATATATATATATACAGGGTTAGTCAAAAGTTTTGTCTCCCCCACTGGTCTAACAATTTCAACTTTAATACAAAAACAAGTAATGATTTGCAAGAAATACATATTTATTAAACACAACAATACATAAACCAATAAAATAAAAATATAATTCATGCTTAGTACTTAGTATGTCCTCCATTTGCAGCTCGAACAGCCGCAACACGACTCGGCAGAGATTCCGCCAGAGCCTTCAGATAATCACCATCCATCGATTTCCAAGTTTTTTGAACACGGCGTACCAGTTCTTCCCTATTTTTTGGCCGTGGTTCAAGCAGCACACTGTCTTGAAGTTTTGACCACAAGTGTTCGATACAGGTCATGTCAGGGCTGTTACCTGGCCACCGACCTTTTGGGATAAAGGCGGCAAAATTTTTACGACAAAATTCCTGGGTCTTCTTCGCAGAATGTGCTGGAGCACCATCTTGCTGAAATAACACATGTTGAGGGCTAAACACAAGTTGGCGACAGTCAGCATCATTACCGGCTTGTTTTCCTACACAAGCTTCTTTATAAACTGGAAGAATATTATTTATGTAATAATCAGCATTGATCGTAACTTTTTCTGGGACAATTATTAATTTTGTCAAACCATACCCTGAAATTCCACCGGCAACCATAATTTTAAGTCCATTTTTTGGCTTCTGCGCCGGGATAATTTTAGTTTTGTCGTCAGTGCGAATGCGGACATTTTGTTGGTTCGGAGTCGGGAAAAGTTTGATGGGCGACTCATCCGTCCAAAGAATGTGACTCCTCTTGATATGCCCCAAATGGTTATCGTCCAGATACCCGTTTTCGTCTAACCACTGGCACAGCTTTAAGCGGTTGTCTTTATTTTTTGCAGTTAGTAGGGGTTTTATTGGCTGTTTATAAGTAATTTTACCCCACGGTTGTTCGCGAACGAATCTTCGTACAGTTGACTCTGATACGATTTTATTTTTTTCCCGATATCGATGCGACATGTTCAGCTTTCTTGCGCAAGCACCTGGAGATGAACCCCACTTATTTTTTATAGTTTCGGTGATGATTTTTTTTGACGCTGGTGACAAAGCCTTCGGATGACCAGAACGAAACTTGTCGTTAAACTTTGACAATGGTGATTTTGTCCAGTACTGCTGAACCGTTCGTGGATGACACCCCAACACTTTGGCAATTTGTGTCTTCGTCATGCCGGCTATCTGCAGTTCCGCCATTCTTTTTCTTAAAGCAGGAGCTGTATTTGTGACACCAGCTATTTTTCCCATCTAAAATAATAATACAAAACATAAGTTTTCCAGAATACTTCGCTTGTAATTGAAATTTAATTTTAGGGTGGGGGGAGACAAAACTTTTGACATGCATGATGAAAATTTCACCTTTAAAATTTTGAACACTAAACTAAACCCTAACAATCCGTGTTTTCATTTTATAATAATATAGACAAAATACTATCTATTAATCATGCTCATTATAAAATAACTATGTTTATTTAATAACAGCACCTTATTAAATATTCTTACCTTCCTGCTTTATAATAAAATCTTCGTATATTAAATTAAATAGTTTTTATGTCAAAAACATATTTTTTTAAATAACATCAGTAAACAACAGTATTAAGGTCAAGGTTAGATACTGAAAATAATTATCTATAAATTACAACGCTGACAAGAGATAAAATGTACTTCAAAAAAAGTGCCACTAACGGGAGACAAAACTTTTGACTAACCCTGTATATACATACATATATACACACATACATACATTGATATATATATATATATATATATATATATATATATATATATATATATATATATATATATATATACACATACATACATATATATATATACACATACATACATATATATATACATACATAAATATAAACATACATACATATATATATATATATATATATATATATATATATATATATTCACACAAACATACATACATACATACATACATACATACATACATACATATATACACCCACTCATACATGTTTGTTTATTTTATTTTATTAGTAACATTTTTGGCAATGCCACCAAGATTTCTCCCAAAACTAGAATCTATATTAAAGTTGCTGCACTCAGAAAAGTTAGCATTTCTTTTGAAGCTAGTTTTAAATCGTGCTTTATCAATGAAAATGGTGACTGTTGAAATAATAGAAGTGGTAAGACTTTTAAAATTTTTGCTTTCAAAAGTTGTTTTTTTTTTACTCTTGAATAAATGAATTTTTATTCAATAATTAATTTTTTTTTAACTGTATCTCCACTATGGTCATAGGGCAACTTATTTTTATATATTTTATAACATCTTATATGAGAAGTAAAAACTTTTTTGATAATAAATTTTTTAGTTTTTGGATCAATGTTATGATATTTTAAGGCTTTGCTTATTGATTATAAGACTTTGCTTATTGATTTTAAGACTTTGTTAATTATTGCTGTTGGATTATTGGAAACAAAGAGAGCAAGAAATAGTGAAAAGTTTGATTTCAACTTTTTGGGAGTTTTGTTAAAAAAGAATAATGATGGTATATTTTTGTTTTTATTTTTATTTTTTTATTTCATGATGATATTTTTATTTTATTCTTGTTTGATAATATGTGTAAACAAAATTTTTAGTCCTTTTAAATCAGGGTTGCTTATGACCTATGAGCATAATTTTTTGAGACTTCTTTTCATTGTATTTATTGTTTAAGGATGAGTTCTTTGGGATTTTTATACAATAAAATTATTAGTTTTTTGTATAAGCTTAATAGGCCTTTTTTAGTTATGTTGTTGTAGACAGGGGCACTTTTTATGCTGGATCATGTTAAATTGAGTGTTATTTTCAACTTATATATGTATTCATATACTTTTCTTTCATGTAGTTTGTCTTTCTTTTGTTTTTGCATTTTGTTTTATTGCATTTTCATTATTTTATTTTTTTTATATTCATTTATATTTTGTCGAATTCATATAGTAAATTTTGGATCAAGCATCGAACTGGTAATTTTTAAACTCATGGTTCAACTCCCGCTAAAAGCAAACACGATTTTTTACATATTTCTTTATACATTGCTCTTAGACTTTACACATGAGCCATAGTTTTCATATAAAAGTCTGAGTTTTATTGCATTCGTGCTGCTTACATTCTAATATTACTTTTATTATACATATAGTGTTTTATTTTGTTCTGAATGTTCAACATCTTTTCAATTTTTTTATTCACATCCTCTTTTATTATTTTACACTTATTTTTATTCTCTTCCTAATTTTGTCCACTTATTTCAGTTGGGCTTAAGCCCATGTTCCTTTTTTCCGATGTTTCTCCTAAACTCTTTGATCATAACCAAGTTTTAACTTCATAGTGCACTAATAAATAAACAAATAATCAAAAATTAATTTTTATATATTTTTTTAAAAAACTTCACTATAGTTTTATACTACGATCTTGACTAAAACCACTGCCTTATAATTGCTTATATCAGGCAGCCAATTTTAAATGTTTTCTTTGCAACAGCTTGAGACTAGGATTGGTTAGCAAATTTTAACCCAAGCAAAACTCAGTTGTTTGTTACTAATAATTACTAGTAACAAACAACTGAGTTTTGCTTATTTAATAATTATAATTATTGCAAAGTTGTAGATATTCCAATATTGATGAATGACAAATCTTGTGCTGAGTTGGTCTAAACAGTAAGAAAAGCTGATTTGATTTGATAAATCTGCCCAACTGGCAAATTAAAAGTGTTTATTGTCAACAAAAAGTTGTCCACCTCTTTTTTATATTTTTATGGTAAAACCTTTGTTTCAAAAAAATTTTTGGCAACATTTTTCTCTACTTTCTTTTTCTTCGATTATCTTTCACTTCTTATAGAGCCATATATTTTATCCATTGCAAAGTTACTATCAGCTAAGGTTGTCCCTCTTTATTTTGCGTGAGTTCCATTTATAACCTTTATAAATCTCATACTTGTTTTTGTATGGAATACTGTTGTTATATGGTTGGTTCTTTTAATGATGCTTTTTCTCCTATAGACTAGGTCCAAAAAGTCATCTTTTTGAGATTGCATCTTTATCTCTTTTTTATAAATATTACTATGGTTGCCTGTCAAGCAAGCTTTTATCTCTGTTTCCATAAATCAAAACTCAATCTTGTGTGGTTTGTCTTTCAGCCAAGTTCCATTTTGTTGCTGCCTTTCATGCTTAAAAATGACTTATTCGTCTAGTTTTTTTTCGTCTTTTTTTTTTTTAAATATTGTTTCGGAATGCTCTCCTCTCTTCATGACACATACAGTTTACAGTTGTTATTTTTTTTTGTGTGTGTCAATTATTTGTGTGTGTGTCAGTTATTTTTGAGTGTGTGTCAATTTTTTGCTCTTTAATTCTAACCCATTAAATGCTTGCAGCTTTTTTGGAAATGAATTTGTTAAAAAAAATCCATACATACATAATTTATAGAACTTTCATTAACTAAAAGACTTTTCTTAAAATTAATAGATTTTTATCTCATAATTCTCATTCTATCTGTGCCCAATCACTTCAACTCTAAAAAAATCTATAAAAGGTTTATTTATATATATATATATATATATATATATATATATATATATATATATATATATATATATATATATATATATGTAATATATATTAAATAAAACAAAATTATGCATAGTTTTTAGTTTTTTCAAAATCGATAAAAAAAAAATTTTGTCAAGTTTATTTAAGATTTTGAACCTAGCTCTGTTAAACAGATTTTTTTGAACATTTTTAGAGTTCTCCCTATCTGAGCTTATTGAAGATTTACTTACTAAGCAATCATCTAAAGAATTTCAAAAAATGATCAAGTGGATAAAATTGGTAATAAATTACTGCTTGTATTTAGTTTATTATCATCATCTTAATCATCATCATCATCACCATCAATATTATCATCACCATCATCATTGTCATAATCATCATCATCAACATTATCATCATTGTCATAAGCATTATCATCATTGTCATCATTATCACCATTCTCATCATCATTATCATCATCATCATCATCATCATCATCATCATCGTCATTATCACCATCATCATTATCATCACCATCATCATTGTCATAATCATTATCATCAACATTATCATCATTGTCATCATTATCACCGTTCTCATCATCATTATCATCATCATCATCATCATCATCATCATCATCATCATCATCATCATCATCATCATCATCATCATCATCATCGTCATTATCACCATCATCATTATCATTACCATCATCATTGTCATAATCATTATCATCAACATTATCATCATTGTCATAAGCATTATCATCAAAATTATCATCATCACTGTCACATCATCATTGTCATAATCATCATCACCAACACCATCATCATCAACATCATAATTATTGCTTTATCATTGTCATCATCATCACAATGAATGCCATCATCTATATTGTTTTGTTACAAAAATCTTAAGCCTTGTTGTTGTCGTATATTCTTATTATATTTTAAAACAAAATTTGTTACAGCTCATTGAAGAAGAAATGGTTTGCTCAACTATTCATAAACATAACCTAAAGTTTTTGCCATCTGAAGATGATTCTGTACAAGATGATAAAGCCAAAAAGTTGATGCTCTCAAAAGAACGAAAAGAGAGACTGATTGCCCAGATGAATAAAATGCAAACAGATTTTATGAAATATCACCATGAAATGTTTGAGAATGATCTCAATAATAAGTATTTTTTTAAATTGGTTTAATATGGTTAACTTATTTTCATTAATTAAATTAACTTATTTTTATTAGTTAAGATGATTAGTTTATACTATTTTAATATAGTATTTATTTTTTTACTTTAGTTTAGTATCATTATTTAATATAATTTTTATACTGAATTTTTCCTTTCTATTTTGATGGAGAAATATTTCCCATTTAAAAAAAATATTTTTGCATTAGTCTTTAAATAAAGCATGCTATGAAAAAGCATATTATATTAAAACAAACAAAATTTATTTTTGTATACTCCTAAGTAATCTTTTTCATAGTTAACAATAATTATTTTAATTATTTTTAGTTATATTTTAATTATTTAGCAATAATTTATAAAATTATTATTAAATTATTTTAGAGATGTGAATGAAGATATAAGTTATATTGAAGACATTTCTTTACCAATTGCAATTGGTTACAAAAGATCACATAGTGAAGAAAACATTCAACAGGCTCAGTGTATTCTTTGTCAAGAAGAACAGCTTTTAGATAATGAAAATTCTTTCATTGTTATGGTATTTGTTAATGAATCAAGTGTTTTTCATTTTCAAAATAAGAGAAGTGAAAACCTGCAGCCTTCTTTTTGTGATAATTCAGCTTGTATAAATGTATCTAGCTGTGGTCATATTGCTCATGGTAAATGTTGGGATAAGTATTATACTTCAAGATTTAGTACAAGTGCATCTACTTTTTTTTCAAATCGACTAAATACTATTGATGTATCAAAAACTGAGTTTTTGTGTCCTTTATGTAACTCGTTGTGCAACTCAGTACTTCCACTTCTCCCAAGGATTGTAGAATCTCTGCCAGTTAGGTAAACTTAAATGAATAAATTATAAAAGGTTTTCATTACTTAACATTATGTGTGTATATATATATATATATATATATATATATATATATATATATATATATATATATATATATATATATATATATATATATAAACTAATTTAAAACATCAGATAATATGAATTCTCTCAATACTAAATAATTTATTTAAAATTTTTGCTGGATTATAGGCACCGGCATCATCAGCATATAATATAATATAATTAAAAATTTTTTAAAATAAATTATTTAGTATTGAGAGAATTCGTATTATCTGATGTTTTAAATT
>NC_088928.1:41390000-41402500 GCF_038396675.1 Hydra vulgaris
TAAAATGTTATTTTAATCATGAATTTATTTGATAATCGGAATTAATTTAGTGTGAAAATGGAGCTAACATGTTCAAATTGTTGTTGGTCAGATTTTATACTTTATAAAATATATTTCATGAAAATAACAAAAGAACTTTTCTTGTAAAATAAGTTAATAAAAACATGTTAAAGTTTTGTTTTTTCTAAAATTTAGTTAAAAAACTTAAGTTTTTTAATAATATATGCGAAAGAATATTAAATGTTACGTTATTACATTTAAAGTTTTGAATAACGATGGTTAGTTGAAGCAAAAGTTCTGGCGCTTTTTCATTAAGTTTTTGTTTACAAAATGAATTACATCATTACGTAATTCTTAATTTGTTGCATTGGGGTGGCAAGATTCAAAGTGAAACTTTTTATATTAGGAGAATTTAGAATAAAAATCTTTTTTTAATGTAAATTAAAATTATTTATATTGTTTTTTTAATTTGTTTATGTATTCTTATTTTAGTTGACATAAATATACATAAATAAATAAAAATAAGAATTATATCAATATTTTTATTTAGACATTAAAAAAAAAGAAAAGAATAATTTGCTATTCTCCTAATATAAAAAAATCAGTTAAAACCTTTTTTTGTTTTTGTTTTAGTAAAACAAATATTTATAAATTCTCGAACCCCTTCCCTCCTGTCACAAACGATCACATATACCTGAACATATACGATTATATATACCCCTCTCTCTCTTAAACTGTGATAGCAATTTTTATGTCAATAATATTTTAAGAGATTTTAAATGTAAATACTTTGCATTTAAAAATTCAACCTAATGAAAATAAGGCAATACATATAAATGAAAGAAGTGTAAGTAAAAACTTTGACAAACCAAAGATTTTCTTATTTAAATGACTTAGTACGAATAAAGGTGTAATACTAAAGTAATTTTTTAAAGTTGCTCTTGGTCTTGTGGAAAAACTGTTTTCGATTTGAAAACTTTAATAACTGTTATATAAAATCAATCAGGAAAATTGCCACCAGTTTTTAAAATTTCCTTTGTTAATTATTTTTAATGAATGAGTACAACACTTTTTTGCTATGTAACTCTAGATCTTGATAATAGATATAAAAAATCCATGATAAATATTGCTCGGTAACGTAGTGATGTAACTTACGTTACATCACTATGTTACCGAGCGATATAATATCAAAAAATCAAGTTTATTTATATAGTATCAAAAAAACAAGTTTATTTCCTCAGCCGGTCACCTCTGATAAAATTTTATATTTTTTTTAAATTGGCATAGAATTCCTCACATCTTGTAAAAGTTTCTAATACAAACCGCATTACTGATTTGCAGAAATCTGACCTAAAAGTTGAAGCAATTTTTTTACGTTGTTTTCTGTGTAACATAAGTCAAGTGGCATTTTCAGTAATAAGTTTGCCCTCTTTTGGCCAAACTCAAAACTTTTCACTAGACTCAAAACTTTTTAGCTCATTTTGTTCTTTAGACTAACAACTTTCATACAAAATAGCTAAAAGTTTAATTTACAGTTTAAATAGGCAAAAATTTGATAAAGTTGTTGCACGTGTAACGTAAGTTAAAAATGCAGTTGCCCATATATATATATATATATCAGCTTGGACTGGAGTAGTGTGCTATCAATCGCTGTTGCTGACCACGCAAATGATTTTTTTTTGCCGACAACTTGACGACCACTGTTTAGTTTACTTTAAAACTTATATTTTATTAAAGTTACACAAAATATTTCTACAAATTACTTTTAATGATTGTTTAATAGATAAAAAAAATGTATTGAAATTATTGAAAAGCGAAATTAAAACATTGAAAAGAAAAAAATGTATTTTAACTTTTGTATAAACATTTCTTTTTAAAAAGTTGCAGAAAAACTTTTTTTTTTTAAAATAACATAATCTTTTTAAAATAGTAATTTTTAATCATTGCTCTTATTCGCAAGTCAAGTTTAAAAAATAAGCTTTTAAACAATTCTTTGTAAAAATAGAAGCAAAAAAAATTAAGTCATTCAAGGAATTAAATCATTCTATTGAAATGGGAAGATTTAATTTAACTTATTCATAATTTGAAGGAATTTGGAAAAATAATCTTTTAAAAGAAAAAATGAAAAAAGAAAGACATGGAAAAATAGTTTCAAATATTTGAATTTATCATAACATAAATACAAAAATAAATGAGCAGAACTTAGATCAACAAATAAAAGTTAACGATTTTTTTATTGTATTTAAATTGTTAAAACATCAAAGCAGCTGTGGTCAAATTGTAAAATAAAATAAAAAAAAGCGTGTGTGCATGCCATTTCTATCCAACCTGATATATATATATATATATATATATATATATATATATATATATATATATATATATATTTGTTAATTCACCTCCTCAAGACTGAGAAGGCCACTACAAACAAAGAGGCTACTTATTTATGGTTATAACCCTCTCTCAACTCTATAACTCAGAAATACGAACCTTGACAAACAAGGCTGTTGCGCAGAGAAACAAATTAAGTGCGGTACTGCCAGGTACGTGGTGGGGATTGAACTTGGAACCTCTCGCTTATGACGCAAGCGCTCTACTGCTACACCACTACCATATATATATATATATATATATATATATATATATATATATATATATATATATATATATATATATATATATATATATATATATATATATATATATATATATATATATATATATATATATATATATATATATATATATATATATATATATATATATATATATATATATATATATATATATATATATATATATATATGTAGATAGATATTTAAGGCTGTTTTGTATTATGATAATAAAACAAAATCCATAATCGTAAAAGAGTGTCCAGTATTTAAAAAGTATTTTAAATAGAGCGATATACATATATACATATATATATATATACATATATATATATATATATATATATATATATATATATATATATATATATATATATATATATATATTAATGAAGAAAAAACAAATTTTTCTATGGTACTTTAAGTTTCATGCCTAAGCGCCAATCATCAGCCATTGAATACAGAATCAAAAACAAAAAATCTGCTAAAAGTTACAAAATATTTTGTAGTGGGATCTTTACATCGCTAAAAGAAAAACTTGGTAGCAACCAAAAAATAAAAGATTAGCTAATCACGGGTGTCAAAAAAAGGAATTTATTCTTGTGTCTGCATTTTGAAATGTTTCGTTTATTTAACAAGTTTTCACCTTTATATGTTAAATTGAGGATTTTTTCATATTTATTATATATGTATATATATATATATATATATATATATATATATATATATATATATATATATATATATATATATATATATATATATATATATATATATATACACACACACACCTATAGTAAAGGCATTAAATATACAGTTTGTGGTAGAAAATACTGAAGACAAGCTTTTTTTTTTTAAATAAAAAAGACTTGTCTTTAATATTTAAACTGAAAAAAAATCAAATTTAATTAGTTTCCTCAATTAAATTAATGCGTTTTGTTCTAATCTAACTTTAGTTTTGTCCCTGTGTCTGGATGAAACTGAACCTCTATGAAAACACCCAAAAAAATGTGATATACCATTCTTTTACATATATGCAACCCTTGGAGTTTGGGTCGGCATTCGGCAATGCCAACCTAACTGCCGACCTGAAAGTGTTTGAGGTTGGCAAAAATTGCCGAATTTGTTTCTATGTTTTATGGTAAGGCCTTTGTATCAAATAATTTTCGCCGATCTGATGCCGACCTCTAAAAGATTGAGGTCGACAAATTATTGCTGACCTCATTTTTCCTAATTCCAAGGGTTGTATGAATATTTATATATATATATATATATATATATATATATATATATATATATATATATATATATATATATATATATATTTATATATATTTATTATATATATATATATATATATATATATATATATATATATATATATATATATATATATATATATATATTTATATTATATGTATATATCTTTGTTTTAAAGAAATGCAAAATATAATTTACAATTAAGTAGTTATTTTACCTTACCTAGACATTTCTTTACCTAAATATTTCTTTATCTAATCGCTCACAAACCTCTAAGAATACTGACCTTCCTATTATGGTATGAACTGCTCAATATGCGTGAGTATTACATGAAGCTTAGGGGTTTCAGATACTCCAAACTCTTCATGTAAAGACTTAAAAGACCTCCTTAGATTTTTAAAAACATTTTTATAATCAGGATTTACAGACACACCAAATATAGAGGCATTAACCTTTGAAAAGTCATGCAAGTAATCCTGAAAACCAGACAGCTCTTGAGGAAGTACTTTCCTTAATCTATCAAGGAGTCTTAGTACCTTAGAACACTCATTACCTTCAAGTGTGTCACTACGATATGGTTCGAAGAAAATAAAATGTCCTGCTAACCAATCCTGAAGTCCAGATCAAATGTTTTGTAGCTCCTTAAGGACATGATTTAGGGACAACTTTAGATGAGGAGCTGGTGGTGGATTCTTAAGGATCACTAAGCTATCATTAGGATCATCTTCATGAAAGAGCAAAGGAGTTGCCACACAGTATACTCTTTTGTTTTGATCTTTTTACCTCCAGAGGTTAGTCAATGCTCTTTGTGATTTTTAATATTCCCAAATGTTCTTAGTGTATCATCTGTCTGCCAGGCTTCACACTCTTCGCTATTTGGAGACACAATATAAGTATGGATATTTTGATGCACATGACATTATTCCAGACACAATGTTTAAGAGTTTAATGTCACCAATGAAGTTAAACGATAGAAGATCGCCTTGAGTCTTTTCTATGAATATCTTGCAGTTATGATGTCTCTGGAACATTTGCAGCTGATGCGATGATTTGAATCTTCCTCCTTCCAGTGCTTTTGTAATATTGCCTATATTATTGTAATTATTGCCTATATATTGTAATTGCCTAATAAATGTTTATTGAGCACTTGATACAAGTAAGCACATAAGTTAAAAGCAGTAGCATGCAAGGATTAAAGTTATTTTTATCTAAACTAATACCTCTTTTCCTGGTTACTTTAATAGAAATGAATGTGAAATCATCTGGATCATAAAGTGTAAGAGTTACCTTCAGATGCCCTTTTCCAAAATCAAGGCCAAACTTTGAAGCCATTTCTAAGAAGGCTGTTCTCTACAATTTAATATATAATATAAATATTCATCATTTAGAATAAAATAATGAATAAGAAATCTTTAAAGAAAAAAACTACCAAAATTTTTATGATTACCTAAAATATGCTAGATTTTCTACAAATTCCAAGATTTTGGAACAGAAGATAAAGGGTTGGATTATTTCTTTCCCATTAGAGTATGAAATGTAATTAATTCCTGAGCAAATAACTTTCTGAAGATATCTTTCTGATCTCTCATAGCCTCCTTTATGCAAGGATCAATACATTTCCATTCTCATTAAAGTCTCAAGTTTTTCAGAATTGAAATAACTTGATAATCAGTCAGCCTAGCTTCTTGTTGTATTATAGAGACGTTCTCCGCAATCAGAAATCCTTTAACTATTGTTTTGTTGTTCTCTTCTGACAATAGCATTAAAGGTTTTACACCATTAGGAGATGTAATGGAGATGACTGAATTGCCTGATTCTTTCTTTGATTTTATAGCTGATCTGTTCAGCCAGTTTGGGATCAATTAGTTTTGTAATATTGGCTAATTTTTCCAACCTTAGTTAATACTTATCTTTTGAGTGGTTTGATCCCCTATAAATACTGGCAAAGCAATGTGAGCTCATTTGTGTGGGAAACAATCTTAAATTGTTGGATTTATTATTCTGGTTGTTGAAAAATAATTTCCACTGAAGACCATTCAAGCTAGCAATTTTACAAATTCTGCACTTACATCTTTCCAAAGCCCTGATAAAAACAGATAAATGTTAAATAATATTTTACTTTTATAGATAAACTAAAAATTTGTCTACAGAAATTAGGGAGGGGGACATTAACTTTGAAATAACATATTATTCCCAGAATGTTATACATCTATTTGTAATTTAATTGATGCACAATTTTTAACGTTACTTTTACAACCACTTGTAACATTACATTAAAAGTCCTTCACAAAATGAACAACATATACTTCTCTATCTCTTTCTATTCCTACTCCTTAACCTACTTCAATTCCTCCAGTTACTCCTTATATTCCTAAACCTAAACTGCATTAAAACAATGAAAGTTAAAAAAAAGTCTATAAAATAAGTACCCATTTTGTGCAAATCTTCGAAAAGTATTAATTTCTTAAACATAGATTTTCTATAAAAATTAATTAGGTAAATATTAAAAAACAAAAGTTATGATTTTATATGTAAATACCTTGTTATAGTTTTCATCTCTGGATCATAATTATTTGCTATTATTAGATTGAATGTAGAATCTCCATTTTTATCTTGTTCAAGTCCAACCTGCAGTCAATACAAAGCCCAGATGGGAATCTTGTATCTTGTAGTGAATAGCTTGACACCAAATGAGTTTTCAGTTCAACCTCTTATGTATTAGTAACTTTTCTGTTTGCTTTTTTCCCCCTTGTGCAAAACCAAATTGTACAAACTTGTGCAGGGTTTTCATTGTTAGATTTTTGAGGCATTGTAAATAGCTCACAAACTATGTTTGATTTTTTAGATATATTTACTAACCTAATAATACTTTATATATTTAATTGTTTAAATAAGGTTTTAATTAAAATATATATATAAATCAAATTAATAAATAATAGCTTATTTTGTACCCTTCAGGGTTAAAAATGCGCTGTTGGATTCGGACTCAGGCCTTTAACTATAAATTACAGGAAATAAAAATTTTAATCATAAAATAATTTGAAAAAAAACTTTTTCCAATCTTTAAAACAATTTTTTTTTAAAAAAACCAAAAACTGACCTAACAATCGTAAAATTAAAAATGACCATGCAAGAGTATATATATATATATTATATATATATATATATATATATATATATATATATATATATATATATATATATATATATATATATATATATATATATATATATATATATATGTATGTATGTATATATATGTATATATATGTATATATATGTATATATATATATATATATATATATATATATATATATATATATATATATATATATATATATATATATATATATATATATAATATATACACACACAGACACAAATATAAAAGTTGTATAAAAAAAAAAGAATTATAAAAAATATTTGTGAATGATCTAGCTTTGTAATTAATGATATAATTATTGTGTCAGGTCAAAAAAAAAAAAAAATTGTTTTTGCCTATGATTGTGTATGAACCATATTTTACAAATTTGGCTTATGCAGCTATATTAGTGGAGCTAAGAAATGTATGTTAAGAAATGTATGCTAAGAATGTTGCTGTAGAAATGGTTCTAATGCCCAAGAAATTCAAACATTTTAATATAAAAATTGTAACAATATTAGAAATACTCAGCATATAAATCAAAAAAACCAAAAGTCAAATTTAGGTCATAATGGAAATTGTTGTCAAATATATAGTAGCAAACAAAGATATGCCAACAAAAGCTTATATCCACACATAGAATAAAGACCGACAAAAAAAATTTGTAGTATTTTGTATGTGGGTGCCAAATATTTGGCACCCACATACAAAATGATTTAAAAGATTAGAAAAATAAATAAATCAATATTGAAATATCCAACAAATATTAATGTTTCAAAAAACGAAGCAAAAAAATGATATTACTAAGATGAGTAAAAAGTTAACTAAAGAAAACTTTAGTTCAACATAAAATAAAATTAAAAAAGGCATCATGATAGCTTACACTAATTTGTGTTTGAAATGACAAACACAAACTTAAGATGTTTTTGTTCACTTAACTCCATGGTAAAGTTAACTATCAAACATTCTTTAAAAACATGTAAAACAATAATTTCAAACATAATATTTAAAAATTTCAAACATAAGTTAACTGATCATTTTTTAGTTTTAGTAATTAGTTTTATGCATTAACAAATACATAACAAAGTTTTTTTTTAAATCAAAAAATATTAGGTTTTTTCTTTAAGTTTTTGAGCTTTGTGGGTAATGTAATGCTTTTTTGTTTTAGCTGTGTATTTTTATTGTATACTCTCCAAAAATGATTTTCTGTTGCTGTTTTTTAGAAATAAAGCAAACTGGACTTTTACAAACTTGTGTTAAACTACCACAAAAAATTTTTTATGCATATGTAGGGTGAGTCATTACTTTTTTTTTTAATAGCTGTTTTTAATTTATTATGTTTTCAGTTGTTTCCATTTGTTTTATTTATTGAAAATGTGTATATATTTTGTTTTTGTTTACTAAATTTCTATCGTATATGATTGATTCATGAAACCAGACTCTCAGAATATTTTATCTGTTTTACATATTTTTATGAAAAGCAGCTAAATTATTTAGAAATATAGATATATTTTTAAATTTTTGTCAATTTTATAAGTTATTAAAATTATTTAGGTGGCATGAAAAAACGCCAAATTTTATGGAGTTGTTTCTAAAGAAACTTCTTAAGGTTTGTCTTTAGTTATAAAATTTTTGTTTCTTTTTTATGTTAGAAAAAATAATAAATAGAATAAAATAGAATAGAAAAGATGCTTTACAGACTTAAGGTGTGTTGAGTCTTAGAATAAGACTCAACACACCTTACAACATAGAATTAAGACTATGACAGCTGATGTTTTTAATGCTGTTTTTAAAAAAGGTTTAAGTTATCTATTATCCATTGAGGAAGAGAATTCCAATCATTTGTTACTCTGTTTGTGAAGAAATGGTGTCGAATTCTCGAATTGGTAAATTGTCTGCGTATTCTACAGTTGTTACTTCTACTTGATCGTTCCAGCTCAAAATTTAATGGAGGGTGTTGAAAATTAACAATATTTTTCCCTTTTGAGATCTTATACATATAATCAGATAACGTCTTCTTCTATCATGCAAAGTTGGCAATTCAAGTATCTTTAATCTTTCATACGATTTTCCAATTAAAGATTTGATTCTAGTAGCCCTGTATTGCACGAGTTCAAGATTGTCAATATTCTTCTTCCAAAATGGGCTCCAAACTGTTGCTCCATATTCTAAATGAGGACCTACTAACGATTTGTATAGTAACTTTAATGAAAATTCATTTAAATGCTCAAAAGAGTTTTTGATCATGCCTAATTTTCTGTTTGCTTTGCCTATAGCTAAGTTATTAATGAAGATTACAAATAAAAGAGGTCTGAGTACTGAACCTTGTGGTACTTCATATTCTCCTATCACCACCCTCTGAGTTCAATCTGACAAAAGTGATTTACACCAATTGAATAAAAATGACCCAAATCCCTTCTAAATAATTTTCCCAGTAATATCATGTGAGAGACTGAATCAAATACTTTTTTGAAATCCAAAAACAAAAATCAACTGAAATGTCCTATTTATACGTTTACGTGATTAAATCTAATGTTTCCAACAGGTTTGTTATACAACTATTGTTATTAACAAAACCATGTTGCTTTTTAGAAAATAAATTGTTTTCAATGAGAAACACCATCCTAATAATTACATACACTCGCTAATAATTCGCTCCATAATTTTACCAACGATCGATGTTAATGAAACCGGTTTATCTTTTGTTGCATCTAGTTTATTGCCCTTTTTGAATAACAAAACAACGTTTGCACATGACCATAACTTTGGAATAGTTCCTGTACTAAAAGATTTATGAAATATTAATGCTAAACAACTCAATAAAGATTCTGAACATTCACTTAAAACTTTTGGGTGGATAATTTAACTGATTTGTACATGTTTAAATTACTCAAATGTTTATAATAGAAATACTAAAATATGGATCAGGACATTTTTTTAAAAGATTGTTGCCTAAAACTTCTTCTGATGAATCATCTTGTATAAAAACAGATGCAAAAAGTTCATTAAGAGGGTTTACTATCTCTTGATTATCAGTAGTTATAATACCATTATGTAGCTTTATTGCTTAAATCTAGTTTTGTTATCTATATATGCGTAGACACTTTTAGAATTGTTTTTTGAATTAAGTGCCAAGTTTCTGTCAAAATTGTGAATACTTTTTTTGACAAGTTTTTTTATATTTTTATTTAATTTTTTATACTTATTGACTTCTAAAAGACTTTTAAAACCTAAATTTCTATTTCTAAACCAATGTTTTTGTTTTTCTTTACATATACTTTTAAGTTCACTTGTCATCCTCAGTGAGTTGTTTTTGTGTTGAACAGAATTTTTTTCTAAATTCAGTGTTTCACATCTTTTTCTTATCATATATTTTTCACATCCTATTTCATATTTTCTAAGCCATTTTTTGTAACATTCGTTATCACCAAGTCCTTCAAATTCTTGCACCCAGTTAATGTTATTAAAATACAAATCTAACGCTTTATAGTTCCCCTTTTTCCATAAAATTTTTTTCTTCCTTATTGTTTGTTGTGATATTAATAAATTAGACCTATTTCATTTCTAAATTTCAAAATATGATGATCATGATCAATTCCACCTAATGGTAGAAAATGCTCCAGAATATAAACTCTATTATCAGTTAAAATGACTAAAATGTCAGTATCTTTATCAAACTTTGCTTGAAAACTAGGGCGGATAATATTTTGGTGCAAGTAACAGTTGTGTAACAACTCAATAAACATACTTGCTGTTGTGTCACTCTCATTTATAATTTCACTAAAGTTTTCGTCGTTCCACTTGATGTTTGTATAGTTGAAATCACTGCATGTTAAAATACCAGAGCATTTATTATTTTGTTTGAGTACATATGCCTGCCTTAATGATCTTATAATGTCAACACACTATTCATTATTACTAAGACCTGTCCAGTAAATACAACCACCTAAAATTTTCTCTTCACCAATTTCAATCAAGCACCATACTTGCTCAATATTTTCATTTATTATAGATTGTTCATTTATTTCATAAGATTTAATATTCTCTTGAATATAAATACATACTCCACTGTCACGACTAAATTGACAATCCTTTCTAAACAGATTATAACCCGGAATATTAGTAGTAGATATTACTGACCACCAAGTCTCACACACAAATATAACTTTGGCCTTAGATCTGGATATATCATCAATGAATTTGTCAAATCTATTATTTAAAGAGGTTGCATTTGTATACCAACTGCTGGTAAACATTTTGTTTACCAGCAGTCTATTAGCGCTCGAATCCAAATGCTTTCCTTCTCCAGTGACTGTATTAGGGTCACTTGATTGGTTATATTGGTTATATAAATATTGACGAGGAATATGTATAGAATGTTTATAATTATTTGCGGCAGTGTTACTCTGTGAAGACTTGAACAACAATTGCTATTTGTTTGTTAACACCACTTGTTAATTTCTAATTACATGATAGCTTTTAACGTTATTCCAATCAGCTATCAGGTTAAGCGGTTTATTTAATTCTCTACATTTATCCCTGAGTTGTTTATCCAAGTTTCTCTGGGCATCGTTTAAATCAGGATTTACATAAATATCTTTAAACTTACAGTATGATTTTTTTATAAAGTCATTTCTTGTTTCCTTATTTTTTAACTCGACAATTACTGGTGCAATACCCTTTTTAGATTTTAATCTAAAAACAAAGATCAAATGATGTCTATCTATCAATACTTGATCCAATAAATCTGAAACTTTATTTTTATCATCTTTCTTTATATCTGCGCCATCAGTTTTATTCGATCTTCTAAACCAAAAATAATAATGTTCTCACTTTTTTCAATTTCTTTATTTTCATTTGAAACTGTATTAACAATATAAATCTGAGTTGAGTTTTATTCAATTTTCTACCAGTTACAATATTCCAAGCTTCACTTGGAGCAGGATCAATAACATTTACAATTTATTTGTTTAAATCTTCATTCTTTTTAGTTAAATCAGCAACTGTTATTACTAATGATTGTATCTTTTTATTCAAATTTGCTACAGCATTATTAATTTTTTATTCATATTCAATTCTCAGTTTACTCTCCAGTGCATCCAGAACGTTTTTGAATTCTTTTGCATTAACCATAATATATTAGTTATAAAGTATTATTTATTATATACTTACTTATTACACAGGGACTAAAATGTTTCAGTATGTGTTTTTTTCCATTTTAAAAAATTATTATGATGATCCTAATAATTTTTGTTAGTTTCAATAATATTATATATACAATTATAAATTAATGTTACATAATTTTAATTACTTTTAAAATAGGTTGTATTATAAATTTTAGCTATTTTTATAATTTGTCAACTATTCTGGCTTCATGAATAATTAATTTTTTGGCTTAAGTTATGCAATTTATTCAATTTTGAAAGTTGATAAAAGTTTTTTTCATTTTTTGATCAAATAAAGTAAGGTGGGGTTAACATTGACA
>NC_088928.1:41407500-41480000 GCF_038396675.1 Hydra vulgaris
TGTTGTATTGATTAATAATTTATAATTATCTTTGTTGAGTCTCTTTATGTTCCATATGGAACCCTTTGATGTTGTAAATGTTTTAACTTCTTGAAGGTAGAATTTACAACATCAAATGGTTCCATATGGAACATAAAGAGTCATATTACTTGTAATAGTAAAAATGTAATATACTATTATAGCAACTTGAATTGTCAACCTTTTATAATTGAAACTAATTTTTTACTTAATTTATTTTTAAATGAAAGAGTAAAGGAGGTTTTTTCAAATATCCAGCCAGTAATTGCATTTAAACAACCACCCAATCTGTTAAGAATACTGGCCTCGGCAAAATTCTAATTAATTGATAATGAAATAGGATTATTTAAATGTAAAAATAATTGTTGTAAAATATGCAAATTCTACCATCAAGAAGTTAAAACATTTACAACATCAAATGGTATATGGAATGTAAAGAGTCATATAACTTGCAATAATAAAAATGTAATATACTGTTTAAAATGTCTATCTTGCGATATGAAAACTACATACATCGAAAAAGCTTATAGTTTAAGACTTCTTACAAATGGACTTATTTCTAGTTGTAGAAGCGCACAATCAACAGATAGGTTTGGTAACCATGTTTCTAATTGCCAACGCGCACATAATATTTATTTATAAACTTTGGCATAAATATAATTCTGACATATATAAAATTCGCCGAATGGTCACACACGAGCAGTGAATGCCTGAGGGAAGAAATGAAATACATTAGAATAAAGGAGAATTATTTTTCAAACAAAGCATATTTTGACAGTTGTCAAGACAAAAATAAAGATTAATAGAGGAATATTTAAAATAAGACAGACAATGCATCTAAACAGTACTAACAATAATAATAATTAAAAAAAAAAATTGTTATATAAATACTAATATGAAATAAGATAAACAAAAAAATATATCACCAAACAAAAAATAAATAAAACAAAAAATACATTAAAAAATAAAAAGTATGCATACAACAAAGAAAGGCCTCAGAATGAAAAAAAACATTAATGCCAATGTGTAAACATAATTTGTGTAGTGATTAAGTAATAAACATCTCCTCAGAGTCGCGTCTATTATTACTGGCATTTCGATGAGGATCAGCACTTATAACTAGTTTATCCCGTCAGACAAACATCATCGCCACTTATGCTTTACCCCGCGACTTACGCCTATTCCATACTGCAGTAAAAAAGGATTCACTACAAATAACTAAAACCCAACCATACCCAAATTTGTAAAGCACTAATATTTTTTTAATGATATGAAAAGTGTTAATCTACTGCACAATATAAGTAAAAATAATTAAATAAATCACTTACCATACCAACGGTAGAAAAAACTACGCACAATAAATTAAAATTCAAATAAAAACGCCAGAAACAAAACTAAAAACAACTAAAGTGTGTAAACAGAAAATGCTAATAAATTTTCCCTAAGACCATTCAAACCACATAGGTACTTCCAGCACAAATAAACCAAAAACAATCAAATGGCAATATACCCTATTAAAAATCCTTTTAAAAATAAAATAAAACATAATAGAGTATTCAAAAAACTCTAACGTTGTCATAGATACTTCATTCGAATTTTGTTAACCAATCTAAAGTGTAAGAAAATGAAACAACCCGTGCAACTTAAAATCATAACTAAAAATCAAGTATATTAGAAAGTAGAAAAAAACATATATATATCGCCTGCAAAAATGTAATGATTTAAACATGTAGTGAAGGTTATAAGAAATTCTCTGAATAATAATAAAAGACGAAAATTGTGTTTGTGAAAATAAAAATAAAGCCGAGTAATGAACGTACAATAATATAGCACAAAAACTCCTTGATAACAGCAACAACATGAAAATCAGCGGATAAATTATACACCGAAGAATATTGTAATAAGATCAACTAAATACTAAAATAAGACCAGATAAATTTAAGCCAAATGAGTGGTTAAAAAATTATTTTGGGTGATAAAGCAATTTTTGTTCAGCTAATAATGATCTTATGTGTTTGTATTGAAAAATAAAATTGTCATGTATCATGAGCAAAGGGGGGCGGGGCGGTGGGTTAATCTTGTTCTCTTTTTTATAAGAACTTTTTTTTTTAAACCAATTTTATAAAATAATTTCTTCATTTTTTTATACTAGATAAAGTTTTTCTACTTTCTCTGCCCTTTTAAATTTTTTTTCATTTGTTTTTTTAACGTTTTTCTAGCTTTTTTAACTACTTTGCTGCATTGTTTTGAAAATGATTTGTATTTAAAAAGTTGTTTGTAATTTCAGATTTTTTAGTTCTTGAGTCTATAAAACCACATTGTATATATATATATAAATATATATATATATATATAAATATATATATATATATATATATATATATATATATATATATATATATATATATATATATATATATATATATATATATATATATATATATGTATATATATATATGTATATATGTATGTATGTATATATATATATATATATATATATATATATATATATATGTATATATGTATGTATATATATATATATATATATATATATATATATATATATATATATATATATATATATATATATATATAAAATTTGAAATGTGTTAATAACCAATATAAATAAAGTAGTAGTCAAACAAATAAACACTGCAAAGGAAACATTCATTTCTTTTATTGTTACTATTAAGTAATTTTAATGAAGGTAAACTAAATTTAAGTTTAATATTTTTTAGTACTAGAGGCCTTTTAAAAAATCATCAGTAGTGCTATTTTTTATCAAAATAATATTTTGCTATTTTTAAACAAAAAATGATCGTTATCCATTGTTTAATCTAATTAATTTTCCATTGTTGTATTGATTAATAATTTATAATTATCTTTGTTGAGTCTCTTTATGTTCCATATGGAACCCTTTGATGTTGTAAATGTTTTAACTTCTTGAAGGTAGAATTTACAACATCAAATGGTTCCATATGGAACATAAAGAGTCATATTACTTGTAATAGTAAAAATGTAATATACTATTATAGCAACTTGAATTGTCAACCTTTTATAATTGAAACTAATTTTTTACTTAATTTATTTTTAAATGAAAGAGTAAAGGAGGTTTTTTCAAATATCCAGCCAGTAATTGCATTTAAACAACCACCCAATCTGTTAAGAATACTGGCCTCGGCAAAATTCTAATTAATTGATAATGAAATAGGATTATTTAAATGTAAAAATAATTGTTGTAAAATATGCAAATTCTACCATCAAGAAGTTAAAACATTTACAACATCAAATGGTATATGGAATGTAAAGAGTCATATAACTTGCAATAATAAAAATGTAATATACTGTTTAAAATGTCTATCTTGCGATATGAAAACTACATACATCGAAAAAGCTTATAGTTTAAGACTTCTTACAAATGGACTTATTTCTAGTTGTAGAAGCGCACAATCAACAGATAGGTTTGATAACCATGTTTATAGTTGCCATAATAATTGGATATTGCACATAATACTATTATAGAACCTTTTTTCCAACTTTTTGTTTTTTGAATGAAAAAAAAAATGAAAAAAATTTAATTTCCTATGAAAAATATCTCCAAAAACATGACACTTTTAGATGACATTTCCAGTTTAAAATCAAATAAAAAATTGACTATAATAGTTATAAAGATTAAGCAATGGATAGTTATCATTTCCTGTTTAAAAATAGGAAAATATTATTTTGATAGCAAAAAATTGATTTTTTGAAAGGCCTCTAGTGGTAAAAAATATTAAACTTAAATTTAGTGTACCTTTATTTAAATTACTTAATAGTAACAATAAAAGAAATAAGTATTTCATATGTTGTATTTATTTGTTTGACAACTTATTTGATTAAATTAAGTAAGCTAAAAATAATATTAGTTTGTAATTTGGTCATAGTTTGTAATTGGTCATTTGGTTATTACCAAGATGAAAACAATTTATTACTGCAAGTTATTTGATTTTTACTGGAAAGCTGTTTAGTTTATAAAAATTAAATTACAAAAATAACAATAATAATAATAAATATTATTATTATTGTTATTATTATTATAGTTGTTGTTGTTGCTATTAAAATGCACTTAAGAGAATGATGAAACAGTTTTATTGTTTATCAATGTTTAACTTCTTGTTTTAGTTTTTTGTGGCAAATTAGAAAGCGACATTTCTATCGTAACATTGGATGTTTTTGGTGTTATGATTAGCTTACGATTTATTGTCACAGCTGTTCAGCATTTATTCCAAAGCTCAGTATGGTTTCCTTTTGCATCACATTTACTTGATGATGTAGCTTTTAAGTTATGCTTAAACACATATATCATAAAATGTTTTATAACTGCGCCATTATATTTAAACAAAGGTAAATTATTAAGGTATTTACATAAAGAGTAGTTAACCTTTGAGTTCTTGTAGATTGATCAGTTTTTTCTTTTTTTAAAGATCATAAGGATGGTGAACTAACGGCAGATACTGATATACCAATTTTGACAGAAAATGAAAATGAGGTTGTCAAAACATTTGCAACTTTAAAATCATTTTGTGGGTAATACATATTTAAAAGTTTCATCATTTTTTATTATTTTATATAAATTTATCTTCTGTTTATTTACTTTGCAAATCACAATTACAGTTCTACAACTGTAATTGTGGTTTGTAATACCGCTCCATTTAAAGGATCTCGGAGCAGGATCTTTGATCACTTTTTATGGCGCCATAGTTCTTAGTTCCTTTTGTTCAGATATTTATGTTTTTAAATTATTATTAAATTATTTTTTTAATAGTTTACAACAATTTTTCTTATTAAAAAGGGCCAAGCATAAAAATTTATTTGTTAATAGAAGATTGTGTGTTCTTTTTTATTATACTTATTTACAAGATAAATTTATAACAATCGATTGTGTCAAAAAGTTTAACAAAAAAGATTAAATTCATTTTTATGTTGTTTATGAAAAAAATTGATTTCACTACAATAAATTTAAAAAAACCTATTAAAAACATAAACAAGTGACTTAACAATTATTGAAAGTTACATTTTGAATAAATAATTTCAATATTTATAACTTCTATTAAGGTTTATATAAAACTCTTAAATGAGCTACAAAATAAATTCTATTAGGCCTGTAACCAGACTTTTTTTTAGGAGGGTGACAAAATTTTTACTGTAGCCAAATGCTTTTTAAAACAAAATTTGAAAGTCATTTTTTAAAAGAATCATAATTAAAAACACAAAGTTTTCTGCAATTTTTAATATAATGTAACTAATGTAAATAAACAACAAACATTTGGCCTCGACGATAAGTATTCAATTAACTACAGCAATTGTTAATCGTCATAAAGAAAGAGACAAATTCTAATCTTCTCAGATCTAATTTTGCAAATATTTTAACGGCCACATCTAAATCGAAGTTATAACCATAGTGGATGTGCGTTAAAGTGAACTTGGAAAGTTGTTCCTGTCCTTGTGTTGCTCTTGTGTACAAATGAATGTGTCGAATTACACTTCCAGTTTTTTCACATTCTGTGGTAGTGACTGGAAGAACACATCTTAGAGAAAGAACAATGTAAATGTAAACTTATCTGGCTTACATTCTTTAAGAGCACTAGCAGCACTTGAGGTCACATAGAAAGTCCTGAAAGTATTCACGCAGATAATAGAAGGTACAAAACCTAACAACTCAATTGTATCTGATGATTTAAGTTTATCTTTCAGTTCAACTAATATATGATCTATAAATGGAATGATGAGAGACCTTTTGAAATATTCTTTTAACATTTCAAAGGGCAGATTTGCTCGATGAGATTGTTGACCTATGTATACTTGTGGCGTTTTTGACTTTACATTTGATTTTTTGGTAAGACTTGATGCATGCTTATTTAGTCTATGACATGTGTAATAGATGTATATTGTTTTTGGTTGAATACTCAGAAATTGGGCTTGTACACCTGATAACAAACTTGCCATTGATGCTGCACCATCACATCCTTGGTCTCTCATTTTTCAATATTCAAACTAAGGTCATGTAAAGTTTGCTTAATTTTGATAAAAATATCTTTTGACATCTTCCATTTTTACAAATGCCAGAAACTCCTCACATTTCCATGTTTCTTATCAACAAATCAAAGTACAAGAGATGTGTGGTGAGAAATAATTGATTCTGCAAGGACAAAAAAATATTTGGTGTCCTTTATTTCTTTTATTATAGAAGCTTGTACCATACCTTTCATAATACTGAGACAATTTTCATAATACAGATCTCAATACTGAGACAATCTTTCATAATACAGATCTCAATTTGAACCTTTGCTGAAATATAACAAGCATTTTTCAATTTTTACAATTCACTATTAGAATCTCCCATTAATTTAAGCAGTGAAAAAAAGTTACCAACATTCCAAGTTTATCTACATTTTCAAGTGTACCACGCAGAGGTATACCTTTTCCACAATAAATAACAGCTTTCATTATACATTTCAAAATTTGTGAATTGCATTTGATTTGTTCAGCAAGTTCTTAATGTCAATTGACTGTCAATTTTAAAACTTTCAATTGACAGTCAATTGACTGTCAATTTTAAAAAGAAACATTTTAAGTGTTGGATGAATAGTATAATATTCGTCCAAATGACGAATATTATAAAATTCAACCAACACTAAAAATGTGATAAACTCATTTTAAGTGTTGGTTTAAGTGTTGTGATAAACAAATAAAATTTTTGTGATAATCTAATTTTTCTTTAAGCTTATTCAAATTATTAAAGGGTTTGTTAACAAAAAACTCTTTATTATCTCTTTTTTTTTAAAAACAGAGCACAGGAGCCACAAAACAAACCTTGTTGCACAACAGAATAGCATGCCCAATTAACATTTGTCTATCCATTTGATCGAAATTATTTCGGAAAGTCTGTTGGTTAAATATATTTTGTGATGTATTAAATTTTGATTTTAGGCAACATCTTTATTATATTTTGCTGTGCTATATTCACTTTTTTTAAACCAGTTCTGTTATTTAGTGTTGCTATGTAATAAAATTTAATTGCCATTTTTGCAAATTATTATGTTTTTTTAATTGGCAGAACTAAGAATTTTAATAAAGCTTGAGGCAACAAAACAAAATTTAGTAAAGTTTTGAAACCGACCCATTTTTCAAAAGGAGAGTGACATCCACCCTACTCATCCTCTAGTTACAGGCCTGCAATATTCTATACAATATAAATTTTATTTAAAGTTATTATATATATATATTCTATTAATATTTATAATAATATTTATATATGATAAATTTAAAAATTTTAATGATTTTTTTGTAAACAAAATGTTTAACTTTATAAACAACTGAAACAACTTTTTAAACAGTTTCTTTTTATATGAACTTTTAAAAAATTTGAAAAGATATTTATGAAAAGCAAGGAGATTTTCTTACAACATAAAATGCTTTTGAAATTAAGCTACTTTAAATCTCTGTGTAGAAGCCAATGATATTTTTAAGTTATATTTAGTTTAATTTACTTAATGGATAAAAGTATATCACAGTAAATTTACCTATAAACTAAATCAAAAGAAGCAGTTAAGTTACTTAACTAATAAATTTGCTTAATATACTCAAAGACTGACAAATGTTAGCTAAACAAATGTTTTTATTTATATCTTATATATTGTTAACACATAACAAGCTTTTACCTCAAAATTATTTTAACAAGTTATCTTAAATAAAATATGAAAAAGGTGATACCATTTTTTTTATATTTTCATTTTATTTAAAATGGTATCAAGAATAAAAATTTTTTATAAATACGCAAGTTGTTTTAAGGATTTTTTTAAAAAAAAGAAATCTATTTAAACAAAAGAATTTTAGTCTTCTAAAATTCTTTTATTCAAATTATTTTTAGATTGAAATTTCAAATTAAAAAAAAAAAAAGTTGGAAAAATTTAAAAAAATTTTAACCCTCAATAATTATAAATTTGTATAATTTATAATTATTGAGAGTTATTACAGCGACATCTGCTATACCCAGTGGCATAGCAAGGAGTATTCCTGAAAGTTAAATGTAGATCTAGCTAAAGAACAATATCAGATTTAGAATACAGTGTAAGTGAGGAAGAAAGTTTTATTTAAATCGTTTTGAATAGAGTGAAAGTACCGCAAACCAGACATTCTTCACAAAAAGCTTAAAAAAAAAATTTAATATTGAGAATTTTTAGGATTTTTTTTCTTCTAGAATATAGTTGTTTATTTACCCCTTGTAGTTGTAGTTTTTATTTTTTTTAAAAAACGATCCACTATTTATAAAATTGTCCCCAGAAGCAGACAGTTCCAACTTATTTTAAAAAAAAAACATATATAAATTGATAAATTCAATATTTTTATATTAAATGTTAAAATATACACATAATTATAATACAAACAGAAAAAACAAGCTTAAAGTATAAAAATTTATAAACTAGGTTCTGCAACTTTTTGTGCAAAAAAATTCTTTGCTTTTTATATATCTTTTTGGGAGACATGGTTCACAGAGCCATGAACTGTAACTTAATTTTTCACAAGTTTTCCATAAAACTTCCATCTCTAGCTTTTCATTTTTAAAAGTTTTTTGGGCACTTTTTGTACATTTTTTTGGCCTTCATGGCAGAAATTTCTTCTTCTGCTGCTGCAACTTTAACATATGTTCGTTTCAATCGCTTTGTTTCTTCTCTTAACTAGTTTAACCATGCTTCTTCTGTAAAAGCTTGACTAGCTACTGTTTTGACATTTCTTGTTATTTTTGCTGGATGTTTGTAAGCATTAGGAAATTGAAATTGCTTCAAGAGAGCTATTTCAAGACTGATTTTTACACAAGTCTTTTTAAGAAGTTAAATTTAGAGTAGGAATTGAAGTTGGGGTTGCAGGCAGAATTAAAGTTTGTGTTCGTTGAGCAGTTGGAGACAAAGAACTTGGCTGCTTGGTGATTTTTTAACTGTTGATGATGTTATTAATGTGTTATTAAATGTTTGACAAATTTGTAATTTTGATTTGTCAATGTTATCTTAATTTAATGGAAATAGCCCAGTGTTTTCAAAACTAGCAATAAGTTGAGTGTAAACTTTGCTGCTTCTATACAACTGTGCAAGAAGAAGATTTTTTTGGACAAGCAGCTGAAACCACTTTCAACATAAGTTTTTTATAAAATATCATGCCAAGCATCATTTACATTGCAAAATACACCAACATCAAGAGGCTGCAGAATGTGAGATGAATGGGCAATAATCCAAATTAGTGTTATATTGTTTTCTTTACACTTTAAGGCTAGATTTAATGACACATGTGTGCTGTGGCCATCCAAAAGTAAAATATGTTGACCACTAATTTTTTGAATGTAAGGAGTAAACATTTCATCAAGCCACTGCAAAAATTGATTACTTTCCATCCAACCAGATGGGAATGTTGTGTAAAGTGTGTTTGGTATCCTCCTTTTATCCAATCATCAGAGAGGCTATTGTTTGAATTGTAAAATTGAATTGTAAAAGCTATTTTCAATCTTATCCAATTCACTTTATTGTCTCCTTAGTGTAAGGCTTCTTGTTTGTTTTATTCTCTCACTTTTCATTACAAAACAATTTGAACGAAAAAATTGATCGAAAACGTCAACTTAAAAACCATTTGAATGAAAAAAATTAATTATACTTAAATTTTTAATAGATCTAAAACAATATAAAGAGGTTGCGTCACAAAAATAAAGAGGTTGTGTCACAAAAATAAAAAGGTTGTGTCACAAAAATACTGAAAAGCTGTTTTGTTAAAACAGCTTTTCAGTATTTTTTTATTGTTGTTTTACAATAACAATTTAATACTATTTAAAAATAACACGGGTTTTATTGTAAGCATGAATTTATTAAATAGTTTTCTATAACTAATTAAAGTGATTTAAATTTTGTAAAATTTGCGCTTTTACTTTTGTTACTTTAACTTTTTTCATGTTAATTTTATTTAAAATTTTATCTTGTTAAGTAAAAACAATTACTAAAAGTAATATTGTAATAGTATTAAATGTATTACTTGCTCATTACATTATAACTTCATTACACTATAATGCAACTTAAACTTTAATGATTACTTAAGCTGTAAATTATAACAGTAACTTATGCTATTTTAAGCTCCGCCAAACAAGAAAATTATAATATTCTTTCATTTTTTGACTGGTGTGAAAATTCCCAAAATTCTCACATTTAAATATGAGAAATTTATATTAAAAAAAAACAATTGTGAACTAATGTGCAAAAGATACTATTTTATACTAATGCAACCCCCCCTCCCTAGTTTGAGCTTTGTGTATATATGTATATATATATATATATATATATATATATATATATATATATATATATATATATATATATATATATATATATATATATATATATATATATATATAAACACACACACACACACATTTTAATGTTAATATATATATACTTTTACTTTTTATATATATCTTTTACTGTTAACAGTAAATGTAATTGCAACTGACACTTAATAAAAGACAAAAGTGTATATACTAGTCTTTTTTTAGCATTCAAATTGACACACAACAAATTAATGGTCATCTTTTAAAGAAGCATGTGGTTGATTCATTGTTACCTTTTCTGCGATGCTCTGCCTATTTCTTTCATTTTTTGACTGGTGTGAAAATTCCCGAAAGTCTTAAAACAGGTTTTTTTTTTGTTTTTTTGATATTTTTTAGTATTGCATATTAATATTATCTTATTTTTTAATTTAGTTTAATTTTATAAGTTATATTCTTTTCAGTACAATGTAACAAAAAATAGACAATAAAATTTATATGTAAAACAAAATGAAAATTTATACATTTATAAATATATACATTTATGTATGTATGCATGTATGTAGTTACATACATGCATGCATATTTATAAATATATTTATGTACGTATGTTGATACATACACAAACGCGCGCCTACACACACATATACATATATTAGGGTGTCCCAAAAAAAAAATTTTTTTCAGGCAGTTTTGTGTGTCATTTTGTCCATTAAAAGCAAACATATGGTTTTTAAAAAATTTTAAAGTTTGATCCCTGCCCTTGTTTTAAAAGTTTTACCCCTTTTGTTGCCCACTTAAAAAAAGCAGCTCAACATTTAACAGTGGTTTTAGGCTAAATATGAAAATATAATACTTCAATTAAACATGTTTTTGTATCAAGAACTGTTAAACTATAAAATTGTATGCAAAGTTTGAGATAAAGAAAGTTTTTACTATGAATGTAGTTGTTTTCTTATAAATAGTTTTATATTTATTTAATTTGTAATTATTTTTTTTTGTTGAGATGTTTGATAAAATTGTTGGGAAATTATTACCCTTGAAGCAAAGATATTAGTTATCTCCAACTAATGGAGATGTTTTACGTCGTTTTCTAAATCTTACAAGGTTTGATTTGAAACTAACTGGTAAGAAAGAAGCTGCATCCTTCATTTGCGAAACAGTGAATGTATTTTGGAAAATGGCAGGAATTCAAACAAAACAAAAAAAAAATACCGTTAAAATGATACTGCATCTGATACATCGAGAGAACTTGATTAAAGTGTAGACAAAAAATGTTATATTGGTGTAGTAAAAATGTAGAAAAAAAATATTATACTTCTGCGTTTTACTGATAAGTTGTCATTTCTGTTTGACATTGTAGATCAAATGCAGAAGTATTGATTAGAAAAGATACCTCTCGTGACATCAATAGTCAATTTAGATTTAGATTTTCTCTCAGATCAGAATCAATTAAAAAAACAATTTTTTGGTTCATTAGAGTTATACTATGAAAGTAAAAAGAAAGCAGCAAAAAGAATCACAGAAAGTAAAAGCTATTGAAAAAGAGAAATCAAGAAAAGAAAATATAAAAAAAGATAGATCCAATGTACTGCCAGAATTTGACGGTGAAGATTTCAATAAAAAGAAAGAAAATTCTATTACTAGACAAAAAAAAATTAGGATATTAGAATATCCTAAAGTTTCTTTAATGGTTGATAGGTTGAATCTATCCAACAGAGAAAGATCTGGTAGCTATCATTAAAGGTCACAATTTGGATGAAATATCTATCTCAAAAAGCACTGCAAGCAGATCAGGTAATAAAATTTGACCGCAAGTTTCCGATGACATTAAAAAAAAACATTCATTTCACCCACATGCTCTTCCATTCACTAAGATTCAAAGCTGTTATCTGAGGTAGATGGTAAAATGCGGTAGTGGTGTAGTGGTAGAGTGCTCGCTTCATTAGCAAGAGGTTCCGAGTTCGATTCTCAACACGTTCCTGGTAGTACCGTGTTCAACTTGTTTGTCCGCGCAGCGGTCTTGTTCGTTAAGGTTCATGTTTTGGAGCTATAGAGTTGGGAGAGGGTTATAACCACAAGTAGCCTCCTCATCTGTAGTGGCCTTCTTGGCCTTGGGGAGGTGAATTACAAAAAAAAAAAAAGAATGCTTGGCTATTGTGAAAATTTTTTTTGTCTGGTTTACTTAACCTGATGTCTCAAAAAATATTAAGAGATGATTATCAAGAATGTTGCCAACTTGCTTTGCAATTACTGAATGCAAAACAAATAAATGTACAGTGGCACAAACCTAGGGCTTTCAATTATGTTAAATGGATGTGTATAATTTTGTACGCATCAAAAATGTTTGCTTTTGCTGAATTATGAAGAGTATGAAGAAAGTTATATAGAGAAATTCCATGTACAAACAAAATTGATGCACCATTTAATAACTCAGAATTCTACAAAGAAATGTTTCTTTTTAAAAAAAATGACAAATGATGTTGCTGTTGCTGCCAATGATGTTGCTGTTGCTGCCTTCGAAACATTTAATCTGCATCTTTGGTATTTAACCAAAGATGTCTCTCATCTCATCATCTCCTCTCTCATCTCCGAAGAAATATCTCCTCTCTCACTATTTTCTGGTAAAGTGTCTGATTGTGGTAAAGCTAAAATTGCTAAAATAATATTTAAAAATATAAAAGAAAACTGGGAACATGGTTTAGGCTTTCCACAATTTCCCCTTTTGAAAACAAGTACTTGCTTAACTGATTTAGTTGAACCAAAATCAAGCAACATTCTAAATTTATTTGGATATTCAAACAAAGATGGTGGTTGGTTAGCCCAATCCCCAAGGTTTTGGAAAGCTAACAAAATATTTTCAACACATGTTTGAGCATATTAAATCATTGAACAGCAGAACAACCTAGTTCAAGACTATGCAAAATCTATAACCAAAGATGAAGAGCAGAAAGAATTTCTTTTATGTGCAGTAGAACACCATCTGAAAATTCTTCCACAGATAAATAAACAAGCAATTAAAAAACTAAATTTTTGAAAATTTAAACAATGCTTTAATTTATATTAATAATACCTTTCAAATAATTTTGTTTTTTTTGTCATAATTTTAGAAAAAATGACTTTATTTTTGAATTTCTTTGTACTTGGTTCCAGTTTAGTCCATTCGAGTGAGTCAAAAAAAATGAAATTCAAAAACGATTATTTTTTCAATTTGGATATAGGATATTTTGATTATCCAAAAGAAAAGTTACAGGGGACAAGTTTTTCTTCATTTTTTAATTTTTCAAACTTCGCAATAAATATAAATTTTATTTAAGACAAAAAGCAGTTAATTTCATTGACCAGATTTTATAATTCTTTAAGATAATGATGTCTTTTAATATTTCGTTATCATAAATTGCAACTAAGTATCTTGGAAATATCTTAAATTTTATGCTAAGTTAACGGTGTTTTGAATTTTTGTACGTGATTTAAAAGGTCTAATTATTTGGAAAAGTTAAAATGTTAAAAAGTTTCAATGAAACTGATTTTTTTTAATTTGCGCATTTTTAAGTTACTGAGTTGAATTGCTAATATGTTTTGAACAAAAAGAATTAAATAGAAAATTTTTTCTTCTATGACATTTTAGCATTGTTTTATTGCATTACCCACAGACATATCATGCATGGACATATATTCATCTGTGGGTGATAATTAGTTTCTTTAGTTTTAAAATGTTTAAATCGTGTATTTTTGATAAGAAGAAAGTGAGTTGAAGATTGCAAAAAGATTGCAAAAGAAAGAAGCAAGAGCAAGAGGTAAACCAATCTACATCTGATATTGAACAGTCCTTTTTATCTCCACAGAATTTTGGAAAAGCGCTTAAAAAATTACATGGATTACATGGATTACAGGATTACATGCGGATTCCAACAAAAGAGAATACCTTTTGAAAGAAATTTATAAAAATGAAAATATACTACTTTCTGATATTTCAGAATGAGGCTCTGACTAAACCAGTTTGGACAATGTTGATTTTTATTTGCCAGAAGAAATCAAGCAACCGCTAACATTTTTGTTAGAGAAGTTCGTATTGCAGCGTTAGCAATTGCCAGATTATATACGTCATGTGTATAAAGCCATAAGGTATATGTTGCCAAAATGTGTCAGAAAATGAATTGATTATACAAGTAAGTAAAATTGTTATTTCATTTGTAATATGGTAACAAAATTTAATAATTTTGTATTAAACTTTTTGGTATATTTATAAACTATCATCCATTTATATTTTTAATTCTTCTAAAATCAGATAAATTTCAGTGAAAATTACACCATAATGGAGCAATGTGAACAATTGATAAGTTGTTGTCAAAATATTTGTAAATTACACTTTTTAACAAATGATCCTTTATTACAATTCAAAAACTCATGTGTCACAGTTTTTGCAACACCATATGGAAAGGGGGCAGTTAATGGCATAGGTGGATAAATAAAAAGGATGGTTTGGAACAGAACAGTCACAGAAAAAGGATGAGACTTAATTGAATGACGAGTAACATGAGAATTAAGTTTAGTAAATGTTGCACAAGTGGTGCTAGCTCTTTAGAGCAGTGTCAATTGGTATTTGTAGAAAAGAGAAAGAGAAGCATTATTACGACAATGTGATAATGATTGGAGGTTGGCCACATTAGATGTGAGAATATCAAATTAGCTGTAGAACAAGAAGATCGAAATCCATATTGATGATAAGAAAGTAAGTTATTGGATTTAAGATAAAAGATTAAGTGTTTGTTAATTAAAGATTCAAAAACCTTGCTTGTTATAGGAAGAGGACTAATGGGGGGAAAGGGGGGTAGTTAGACAAGTCAGATCACTCTCCAGAATTTTTGAAAATAGGGATTGCAGATATATATATTCCCAAGAACTTATATATATATATATATATATATATATATATATATATATATATATATATATATATATATATATATATATATATATATATATATATGTAAGTATATACATATTACATATTACATATACAGGGTGTTACCTAGAAATAAAATTTATACAGCGTTACCATAATATTGGGAATTTAGGTTGCTATCAGCTGGCGAGAAAAAAAAAAAAAAAAAAAAAAAAAAAAGGTTGTTCATTACAAAAGTTTCTAGTTTAAACGCTTATTTACAATATGGCTGTAAATATAGAATTCTTTCTTATTCATTTACTTTTTTTATAATAAGTGTAAAATTTAATTTTTTACAACAGAACTTTCGGATTGGTTCAAATTGCTACAAACAAAAATTGTAAAAACAAAAAAATCACCGTGAATATTCCGAGAAAAAAATTTCAAACATTAAATATTCACCAATTGTCTGTAATCTCAAATAAAAAAATCAAATCATTTACTTTGTAAATTATCAATTTACAAAGTAATTCTCATATTTTGAATTTTATGTTTTAACTCATCGACAAAGTACTCTAAAAAATTGTCGTCAAAACACTCCTTCGGACCTTCTGTTGCAATCATCATCAAGCTTTATAATGTGCTTTGACTGATTTCGAAGACGGTTTTTAACTATTTTTAATTTTGAAAAAAATCTTTCAACGCAAGCTACACTCAAAGGAAATATAATGAGTAACTTAGTTAAAAACATACAATTAGGATAAGCACTTATCAAAACAGGGTCATTATTTATCACTTTCCATAACTCTTGAGGGGTAAAATTGTTTCTTGACTTAATTAAATTATTGACTACCTCTTGATTTTTTTCTTTCGATATACATATATCCAAACTGTTTTCCCATTCTTGGCATTTAGTAAATAACATAATTTTGAGACTGTCAAATTCGGTTTTTGTCTTGGTTTCTGAGATATCTGGAACTTGAATTTGTAATGCTTCAAATTTGTTACTGCTTTTTGGTTTGCCATAGTGAGTAATAAGTTGCTCTAAGCTTTCTTTAACTATATAAAATAAAAAAACCATATAAAAAAAAAAACTCCCACCACTTCTAAGTGACTGGAGTACATTTTTGACAAAATCAAAGATAATGTTTATATGCTTAGCAATATATTTTGGAGATGTATATGTTGCATTTACTGGGCCAGACAAAACGTGCACCTTAACTTTCTTACAACCACACACAGCAATAAGTTTAATAATGTCTGAAAAATTATGCGTATGTGCCCAGTTTTTCATGGTTAACAAATGCGTGACTCAAAAGAAGGTTTTAATAGTGAAGCGAGAGTTACTTGTTTTTAATGTTTCTTGTGCAAGGGTATTTTCACACAGCATTTTTCAGATACTTAGACATTTCATCAAAAGCTTGTTTATTTTTTAAAGCTATAGTATGCCTATGCATTTTAAGTGATAGTTAGCACCCTCCAGGGGGTGATCTGCAAATTTGCCAGGGTTTTCAATAAATGCACGATTACTTTTATTTCCAGGGGAAAATGGTATGCAAACTTTACAAAACCAACCTTGTTTTGATGACGAATAAAAAATATCGAGAAATAACATCTCATACTTTTCTGTTGTTTTAAGTTGTAGGTCATCTGCATTTTTGATTGGTATTTGTGCTGGTTTGACTTTTTTTTTTTTCTTTTTTCAAAAACTGAAATTAAAGGAACTGCGTATACATTGTTTTCCCTTCCTGCTAATGTAGACTGATGAGGACTTTCACTTACTGCTGATGTAGACTGATGAGGACTTTCACTTACTGCTGATGTAGACTGATGAGGACTTTCATTTACTGCTGATGTAGACTGATGAGGATGTTTCCTTACAAAAGATGCAGGCTGATGAAAACTTTAGCTTACTACTGATTTACATTGTTGATTAAAGTTTTGCACACTTGTTGTTTCTTTGTGTTTCTCAAATAACGTTACAATATTTTTTGATTTAATTTTGTTATATTTCTTTTTAAAATAGTATTTTCCATTATTTGAAGGCATTTTGTTGTTGGTTTTATTTTATTGACTTGAATCTAAATTATTAATAGAACATCAAAGTCTTTCAAGAATATTAAGGTGTTTGAGGCGAAACTTTTTTTCAATAGAATAGAATTTTGTTTGATTAGAATGTTAAGTAATTAAAAATGTTTAATAAGAACTTTCACTGCTATATGGTTTATGGTAGAATTAAATTCAATAAACAACTAAGACCGGGGGAAATTTGTTCGCACAAGTAAATCATAGCGACAAATTTCTCTAAGTTGTAACTTAAGTATGTGTAAATTGAAAAAAAAATTGGTTTTTGTATTTGTTGATTTTGTTTTAGTAAATTGTAAAAATTTATGTAAATATAGTATTCGTTTTTTATGTTTTATGCAAATAATTTGTAACATTTATAAACACAAACGATTTGTTAACTTAATAATAAAACGCTTACACTAAAATGCTTTATCAGCAAAAATTTAGTTTACTAACAGTATTTTTAATTACCTTAATTAAAAACTTGTTGTTCTTTTATTTTAAAGTAATTTTGAAATGACACTTACCTTCACTTAAGTCATTTTTTGAATAATTACAATGCTAAAATCTTTGTTACTTTCCTAACTAAAGATAAACAGCATTCGTTGGTTTAAAATTTTTTTATTGTAAATAAAAAGTCTCAAATAAAAAACACAAATAAAAAAAACTATGTAACAAGTGAAATGAAAAAACTAAAGAACAGCTGACGTCAATTAAAAAATAAAGTTTTTATTTTATTTTTGAATAAATTGCTACGCTTTTTGAATGACTTTGAATTGAATGACTTGCTACGCTTTTTCGTTTGTAAAGAAAGTAATTGTTTTCCATCTAAGTCTGGTAATAACAGGATTAAAGGTTGTTTTTTTTAATAATTTTTCGAACTATTAAGAAATTTAAAAAAATTGGAATTGCCAATAACAGGAATGCGGAGTCCCAAAAAGGACTCCGGATTTGAAAGTCACAAAAAGATTACTTTATCCTAGTTTTTGGTATCCAGGAGCTTTAAAAATATAAATAAGTTTATGGACTACTAATAGGAAAAAAATTTAGAATTTTAAGTTAGAGGAACAATAATTTTTCGAGCCCGGAGTCCTTAGGTATAATGGTGGCAAGGACTCCAGGACTCCGGGCTTAAAAACAATAAGTTTCAAGACATTAAATCTCATGAATGTTTTTATTATAGCAGATAATAAGTCAACAAACATGTTTAGAGCTTCTGGACACTACGGACTTGGAAAAAGTAGAGATATAAAGCTGGAGTCCTTTTGGGACTGGGACTCCGCATTCCTGATATTTAAAAAATATATATATATTAAATTTTATAAATAATTTTATAAAAAAACTAGTGAAGGATTAGTATCAAGATTCCTGAACAGAATTAAAAGTTATTTATGTTACATTTATAAAAAATGGACTATTTCCACTAATAAGAAGAAAAAAAGTTACCAAAAATTAAAATAAGCAAAAGCTATTAAAAAGAAAATATAACATTTTTTGTCACATTTTACTGGTCATTCAAAACATAGATACATAAATACATGTTTTTTTAATTTTTGTTATTTTTTTAATTATAATAATATTGAAAAAAAAAACATTTTGTAAAAAAGATCTTCGTTTTAAATATTATAAGTTTTTAAATAAATGATTTTATTTGAATAATTTTTTTGGTGAATTATATTTATAACTTAGCTTTACTTTAAACTAATTTGTGATGATTGTAATTGTTTAAGAATGTATTTTGTGATGAATTATTTGCTCTTTTAGAATGTATTTGTGATGAACTATTTGTTCTTTTAACATACTTGAACATTCCTGTGAATATTGATGAGCTCTTAACATTAAATTGGTTAATGCAAGAAGAGAAAATGATCCAAATAACAAAAAGGTTCTCTTTTAATTTTATAGAAACATTTTTTTCTCTTTTTAAGATAAATATGACCAAGTTGATTTTACTGTTTGTTACTATTGCAACAAATGTCAACCACATTTAAAATTGCAACAAATGTCAACCACATTTAAAATTGCAACAAATGTCAACCACATTTAAAATTGCAACAAATGTCAACCACATTTAAAATTGCAACAAATGTCAACCACATTTAAAATTGCAACAAATGTCAACCACATTTAAAATTGCAACAAATGTCAACCACATATAAAATTGCAACAAATGTCGACCACATTTAAAATTTAGTTGCAGTCATAAACTACTAGTAAAAAATATTTTTGAAAAATTTCTTATATTAATATTTACAAACACTTAATATAGATAATTAACAAAATTTATCGAAACTCAAATTGGCTCATTGCAAATTCAACATGGTATTGATCTTAAAATATTTTAATGAATTAAAATCTAACATGAAGTTAGTAAATTTAGATAAATATTATGAAATAATAATAAATAATGCTAAGGGATTCAATAAGTTAAACTTTTTTTTTTAGCAGTTGAATAAAAATCAAAAGTACAAAAAATGATTAGAATGGAAAAACTAATGATGTTTATTTATAAAACTAATGAATTTAAGTTAAATGAAGTTAAAACAAAGTTACTTATTAAAAGTCATCTTTTTTTATGTTATAAATTTTACTTTTTAATTTTTAATCAAAACATAACTTTGTGTTTTTTGTTTTTAAACTTTTTATTTTATTTTAGGTGGTGTGAACACAAAGATGTTTACAATCTTTCTAGTATTAAAATAGAGTAAGTTTTTTATTTTTTTAAGAGTCAATTTATTTAAATGGTGTAAATACTATAAATATATTTCATTTGATAAAAGTTCCAAAAAAAAGAAGTTTTTTTATTATTCTTGCCAAAATGATAAGAAAGTAAATGATCTTGTATTCAAAAATAAGCTTTCTTTGATCACCAAAAATAAAAGATGCACTTTGTTTAAAGGCTCATTTACTTTAAAATATCCACACTAGTATATTATACAGGGTGGGTACTGGTCACGGAAATTATCAAAATGTCATGGAATTTCATTTGGTGATGGAAAAAATCATGGAATTCCTAAATTTTTATTAAAAGTCATGGAAAATTCATGGAATTTTTTAAAATGATCCTAATTTTTTTCTACTAGTGATATTTGTAGAATATTTGCAAGGAAAATTACATACATGTCTAGTCTAAGTCTTTTTTGAAAAAGATATTATTGCAGTTTAAGTTATAGATTATCTTTTTATTGCAATCAGTTAGGTCACTTTTTTTCAGAAATTTAAATTTCAGTATTTATCAAAATAAGATATCAGTTAAATAAATAATCAAATATGTTTTTAAATTTTGTTTGAGTTTGTATAAATCAATTATTCATGGTCAGGTTAGGTCACCCTGCTACTCGTTACATTTAATCCAGTACAACCTGTTTTATAGGATCAATTTATAGTTTAACTTGACAATAAAGACCCTTTAGTCGTCGGTTGAAAACTGATCTAAACCCCCTAATTTAGTTTTGGATAGGGGTAGGAGGAGCTCATAAATGTATTAAAATCTTCCTAAATCACAATAAAAATACTCATCCCTGATCTGCAAAACAGATTAACACTACAATAGGCATCCGATTGTAAAAAATTGTTTCTTAAAATAAAATATTTTATTTTTATTGTTGTGACTTTTCTTTTTATTGTTGATGAGTTAAATAAATATTATTTTTGTATGGCCACCTTTGTGCGATTTTTACATTGCAACACACCTGGTTACAGAAAAATTGTCAATAAAAACATTTTAAGCATTTTTTGTTCTGTATTTTTTTTTTTTTTTCTTTGCAGTTTTGTAAGAATGCTATCTCTAAATTCATGTTTTAACGCATGAATTTAGAAATAGCATTCTTACAAAACTGAATGTTTGCAATAAAGTAAAATAAATTCTAGTAAAAAAATTTTTAAAAACCCTTATAAAAACATCAATTGCAATAAGTGACAGTAATTAGCAAAAATAAAGGTTAATGATTTGTGTGATTATGAGTTTAATCCTTTATGGTTTAAAAGAAGTATTAATATAGTGATTTTATTATTTAGAATAAACTATGAATTAATAATATAAAAATGTCTAAGAAAAGTGGCAATTTCAATAGTGAGTGCCTAAAAGATTCTAGATTTTCAAATTTGATATCTGCAGACAAAACTGTATTGAGTGCAAGATGTAGACTTTTCATATCATCTTTTTTGACAAATGACCACTTCTATTAGAAAAATCTTCTTTATTTGAAGCACCTTCAAAGATTCCAAAATTTATTGAATGGTACATTCTTTCTGCTTGCACTCAGTGCAAAAATACTGTAAAATTTTAAGGTTGTAATGTTGCAGTTACTTACATCATGTACTGGTTTGAGTAAGTTGTTTAAAGTTATGTTTACGGATAGCAAAATTGTTTAAGGTTTTTTATTAAGTAGAACAAAATGCGGCCATTTAATAAATTTAGAATGTATCCTTATTTTAAAAATGCTTCTGGTTTTAAATTGTTACTATGAAACTTAAAAAAGATCCTAAAGGTGATCTTTCATGATTTACCTGCTAGATGAGGTGTCTATGTAAAAAAAAAACTGCTTTAAATAGTTTTCATTTAGGTAATGATATTATAAAAATATTTTTCTGGTTTTTAATGTTTATAGTGTATATATGGCTTTCAACCATTTTCTATGTTAAACTTTAACTATTATATTCTCAGCTTTTTACTTTCCATTGTCTTTTTTATTGTCCATTGTCACTTTCCATCATCACCACATCAGCAACTGATACATAAAATTTAAACAGAGCTATCATTTGTTTATTTATTATTTACTTTCTATTCTGTCCAACACGCTGTGTTGAGGATTAAACAGTTGCTGATAGAGCTATTAGTATTTGGGAAAATGTTGTTAAGGTCCTTTTATATTGGGAAAGTCTTATCAGAAGCTAAAGGCCCACATGTAAATTGTATGATATAGTGGTAAGTCATTATAAGGACAACTTTCTAATAACAAAGTTGGAATTTTTCAGGGATATTGCTTAGTATTTAAAAAAGTATTTGGTGGCTTTCCAAAACGATTCTCTGATGGTTTCTTTCCTCAATGACAGATATATTGAATACTGCAACCATTACATACCAACTTATCAAGCTTGATGTATCAAAAAAGCTAAATCAATTCCCAGCTAAATAAATACACCTTGGAACAACAGTCAAAATTATGTTACGCTCTAAAGATGTGAAAGAAATTGCAAGACACAAATCTGAAGATTGCATTAATTTGCTGGTTAAAATTGTTGAAAGACTGCAAGGTAGAAGTCCTTTTAAGCATGTTAGTGCGAAATGCAGCATGTAATATAGCATCCTCATATAGTATGATTAATAACAAAGTAGTTGGTTGATAAGTTCTATAGATCAAAGTTGATACCCCCTTTCTCCCTGAAACAGCTGATTCTGCCTAAAATCAATTTAAAGACTTTACAAAAATCTGTTGTAACATTAAATCAGGAAGAGTTCAGCCTATTCAATCGCCTGAAAGTGCATCTTAATAAGTTTTTAATGCCTTATTTGAATGGGAACAAACATTTTGAATTATTACCACTTTTTCTCACAGCCTGTGTACTGTACAAAGAGATTACACTTTTACATTTCAGTATAAAGACTATACAGTATTATCTTCATACTGTAATGTAAAAACATTACAGTATCAAGACATGACACTTTTACATTTCAGTTTAAAGGCATTACAATGTGATAAGAAAAATGCTTTTCTTATCACATTGTAACGCCTTTCTAATTTCTAAGCACTACAAATATTCTTTCAATTTAAAAATACTTTTTTAATTAAAAGAATATTTGTAGTGCTTAGAAATTTGTCACAACATGTCAAACTTTTATTCTGGTTTTTATATGTATAGTGAAGATTTTTGGTAAATTATTATATAAAAAATGTTTGTTATAAATATTTATTATATATGTTTTTTAATTTGTTGCGTTGTTACATTAAAATATAACAAGTTGCAATAAGAATTGGGATAGTTCAAAAATACATTTCCTCAAAAACAAGATGAATGAAAAATGTTTTTGTTTTTTTTTACTTAGCATTGACATAGGTAGATATGTTTTGTAAAATGTGATTACATAAAAAGTTTTTTATCCAATTCCATGAAAAAAAAATTATTTATGGGATTACATATTATAGATAATATGTACTTGTTTGTATAATTTACTTGTTATTTATATTTTTATTATTTAATTGGTTATTTTTAAATTGGTGCAGATATATTGTGACAATTTAAAGTTTGTGAAAATTTCTAGGTTGTGACACTTGAAATGACTTTTATTTGAATTTTTTGTATTTGATTTGATTATTTTTATTTTATTTTAGGAAGTGCTACTTTACTGCACGCCGATTGATCACCTTACCACATGATTATAGCTCTTTGATTAATATGGCCTCAGGCTTCAGGTAGTTTAATTTTATTTGTTTATACAGGCCATGGTCAACTGTAATGACAAGCAGATTAAACATATGGTTAACTGAATTTACAGAATGCACCATATTGCAAATCAATAAAAAAAACTGTAGCGCAATTTTTCTTTTGATTAGTAATAAGGGGCATGCAATCCAAAAAAAACGTTGGTGTTTTAATACATAATGAATTTCAGTTATATTTAATGTATATTAAATACAACTGAAATTCATTTTTTCCCCGCACTTCAATCCTTTGGAACTCTCTCACATCTTCATGTTTACCTAACTCATATTACCTAAAACTATTCAAGTCTTCTGTCAACCGTTTTCTTGCTCTATAAATCTACTCTTTTTTTCTTAGTAACTCCCAACTTAATAGTGGTTGCTTGCAACTTTGTTGGGAGTAAATTAAAATAAAAGAAAAAAAAATAGTTGTGACAACTTATAGTTCCGCAGTTTATAATTGTGACAACATTCCTGTCTTATTAAAGTGTTCCAGAAATTTTTTCAACTATTAAACAAGTTTAAGCAATAGTTATAGGAACACTGAATTGCTTAAAAGGTCGTTAGCAAAGCTTTTAAGTCTTCAAATAACAAGCTTCTATCTTATCTTGTGTTTTACTGCTGATTTTTAAACTGTGATAACAGAAAGATTGAATGAAAAAAAAAGTAGAATTCGCTTTTATCTTTTCTTGACTCGTTCAATTTACAGTTTTTCGAGTATTCTTTTAATTCCTTTCTTGCTTTTTAAATGTTTTCATTACTTTTTCTTGCTCTTCTTACCTTATCTTGCTCTTCTTTACTCTTAAGTGACTTAAAAAGTGCTGACTTAAAGCGTTGTTAAATATGAAATTGGTAAAAGTAAATAAAAACCAAAAAGTTTAATACAAAATTTTGAAATTTTTTTAGGTGTCCTACTACTGGCGATAGCAATTGCATTCCGTCGTTGTGTCTTGTATGCGGAGAATTGTTATGCAGCCAATGTTATTGTTGTCAGACTGAAAACGAGAATCAGTACGGAGCATGCGTGTTGCACTCAGTGTCTTGTTCTAACAGTGTTGGGATTTTTTTTATAGTTAGACAGAGTGAAATTGTTTTGTTGTACAACCACACATTAGGAATGATGATTCCTTCTCCTTACTTAGATCAGTATGGTGAGGCTGACCGCGGTTTTAGGTATGCATTATTTTTGAAAAACTTATCTTCAGAATACAATTTTCTTTTTGAACTGTTAATTCTTATTTTATATATGAGACTTGTATTTGGTTTGAATACATGTGTTATTTGTTGGTGTGTTTTTATTTTTAGACGCGGCAACCCGCTATTTTTAAATGAAAAGAGATACGAAAGTTTGGAGAAAATATGGATTAGCCAGCAGATTCCAGAAACTATTGTTCGAAAAATTGAAACCGATCGATCTTTATTATCAAATGAATGGTCTCGTTACTAAATTTAAGTTATTTTCTCGCAGATTTCAGTGTTTTAAGTTGCGTAAATCTTGTTATCGTGATAATTGGTAATTGATATAATTGGTTTTTCAGCCGTAAAGCAAACAATGAGATGACATATATTGATCATAGATGGAAAAATTTCTTTACATTAGTTATTTGTATTATTTTAAAGCTGGTTACGGTTATTTATAAATTCCTTAAAAGAAATGAAATCACATGGTTACCACGTGAATCATTGCTGCTCCTTTAAACAAAAGACGTTAGAGTTATTTTTATTAAATCAATATGATAGAGTATATTATAGCAGATAGTTATATCATGTTATAAATTACAGTACCTTACGATCGAATGATTTAGATTTTGAAAATTTGTGAATTTATGCGGAAGGGGTTATTCCATTTTCTTTGACATTTTGATTTATAAGTATTTTATCTGTAATAAATATGACGATTGCAAGATTTAGAATTAAATATAAAGTTCATAAATTCACAATATTCAATACAAGATTCATCAGTTTTAAGATTTTTATAGCGAATATAAATAAATATTGTAAAATTTTGTCGACCATTGACTTGGAATTCATGATAAGTGACTAAGATTTTCAAATAATCACTAAGATTTTAAAATAAAAATATGTCTAAGGGTGACAGTGCTGTCAAAGTAAGCCGTGTTTTGGAATTATTACAAAAAATTTTAATCCTAAAACAAAAAGTCTTAAAGTTGTGACAAACTTTTATAAAGAAGTTGTATATTTTGTATAAGTTGTATAAATGTTGTAAACAAGTTTAAAATCTGAAAAATCGAAATCTTTAAATTTTAAAATAAAAATATGTCTAAGGGTGACAGTGCTGTCAAAGTAAGCCGTGTTTTGGAATTATTACAAAAAATTTTAATCCTAAAACAAAAAGTCTTAAAGTTGTGACAAACTTTTATAAAGAAGTTGTATATTTTGTATAAGTTGTATAAATGTTGTAAACAAGTTTAAAATCTGAAAAATCGAAATCTATCAATATGGTAAAGGAAAATATTTTTGCTAGATTTAGTAATGCATACCTAAATGTAAAGTTTAAATGTAAAGTAATGCACACCTAAATTAAGTAAGCACATTTGAAAAAACCTTATTGTTTTATATGTATCTGCGATATTGAACAGTAATCAACACTTTTTATTGTTCAAACAATGGAAAGTAGTTGACAGTTTTGTTTTGTTTTTGATCTTGTTGTTTGAGATCTGAGTTATTTTAACAGTTCTTACGAACTTTAAACAACTTTTGAAACTAAGTTTGTGTAACAACGCTTTAAAAATTGTCGAAAAACGAAGTTATTCTTGAGAATTCTGTTGAATATTTATTTTAAACATTAATAATCATGTTTGGTAAATAATGAATTTATTTTAGGTTTTAGAATCATTTTTTTTTTTGATAACTTGATTTGTATTTAAGGCCTTGAAATGATTTAAATGAGGTTCGCAATCACAGATCTGTTTCCATCTAACTAAATCTTGCAGACATGCTTTTAAATAATTTTTTTTCTAGTTTACCGTAATTCGTACTTCCCTATGTAATATTGCAGTAACAAAGATAGCTGTGAATGAAGAAAAGATCTTTATCAGGGCCGTACCATTAAAAAATGGTTTTCATCTATATAGTATGAAAATATTAAGGTTTCACTTTCAATAGATTTGGTGTACGAAATGTTTGTGTATGGTCACTGAAAGTGACAAAATCTAGAATCGAAAGTTAACGACTGATTCTTTTTTACTATTTTTATTAAAAGGAAAACCAATGTATGTGAACTATTATCATGATTGAAAGTGAAATCATAATTCCAGTTTGAAATAATACACATTTTCTAAAAATTTAATTTACCGACAATATAAACAATTTTGATGCTCAATAACTTGAAATCAAAATATAGTATTGAGTTTTTTTTTTGTTTTTAGCAACTACGTACGCTAGTTACAACTACGTACGCTATTAAAAAATAAAACTGTAAAGAGTTATTTTTTTTTTTTTTTTTTTTGGCTATCAATAAACGTTTTGTATAGAAAAAACTAAATATATTCTATTTCACTCAAAGCAACAAAAAAAAGCCACTTCCATCAATTCTTCCCTCTCTAAGTATCGATTACAACAGTATTGAAAGAACTTAAACAATTAAATTTCTTAGAGTGGTTATAGACGAAAATGTTTCATGGACAGCCCACATAAAGGCCGTCAACATTAAATATCTAAAAATCTTGGTTTACTTTTTAAAACTAGACCATTTTTATCGTTAAAACTTAAAAATTCTTTACTTATTTATTTAGTTTATACATAGTCATCTTACATACGCTAAGATTGCTTGGGAAAGCACACGCAAGACAAAATTAATGCCTCTTTATTAACGACAGAAACGTGCTTCTAGAATAATACATCATAAAACAAAACATACACATGCTAATATACACAGTGTAACATACATGATGCTTTATTTAAAGAAATAAAAGCGCTGAATATTTATCAAATTAATATCTATGCTAAAATACTATTTATGCTAAAATACAAAATGGGATTATTTCCTTCACGATTTACAGAAAACTTTTTTCATTCAATTATCAATAAGTATTACACAAAAGCAACTGGTAACTTTATCGTACCCCCCCCCCCCAAAAAAAAAAAAAAAATCTAAATTCTCTATCTCTTATCGCGCCCCCTATTTATATAACAAATTAGTTCCAAAGTACACATTAATTACTCTTCCTGACAATTTATTTTCTTTAAAATCAAAAATTAAAATTTTTTTTCATAACATAAAGAATTACATAGAATTGTTCTAGTTCACATAATAAATCAAAATTTGAACCAAAACAATCTACAACTTGAGAGAAGTCGGATTTATATATATATATATATATATATATATATATATATATATATATATATATATATATATATATATATATATATATATATATATATATATATATACATATATATATATATATATATATATATATATATATATATATATATATATATATATATATATATATATATATATATATATATATATATATATATGCCATTAAATTTTTTCTTTTAAAGCAAAGTTCATGAATTTACATGTCTTATTTATTTATTTCAAACTATATTTATAGTTAACAATTTACAATTGTTGTTCATATACGGGCAATATATGTTCATATGTCAGGCCTGTACACGGGCCTGAACATTAAGTTTGTGAACTTTTTGTAAGGAAATCAAGTTCGTCAACTTTTTTAAATGTAACATTTTTAATCAACTCGTATTTCCAAAAAAATAAAATTTTAATTGTAATTTTATTACTGAGTGTTAATTTAGTCATTGCATAGTTGGGCCTGAGGTAAGCAAAACCATGCAAAATCAATATTGTGTTAGTCATTCAAAAACTGATTTAATATTAACCATACTTAATTTTTAGGTTCAGCATATCAATTTTACCAGGGAAATGGTAATATTTTATTTTTCAAATATTAGTCAAAATGAAAAATAAAATGAAGCCAGAGAAACAATTTTTTTCTATTCTATTGTCTTAACTCTACATATTAGGTCAAAGACACCATATATTGAAATAAGAAAAAAAGATATGAAAATTTATTTTTTATACAAGCATTTTTTTCAAAGTACTTTTCTTAGTATGCCTTAACGTTTTTGTAACACTTAATTTAGCCCAAGCATAAATAAACTTATGGACAAATATGGATTATAGTTGAGCTCAAGTCTTTTGTTATAAATGATATCGTTTCATCAGGGGGCGTTGACCTCATTTTTTAGTGTTTAATTATTCCAAACATGTATATGTTTATATTAATGTCAAATAAGGATGCTTTGCCAAGTACTGTAATGATTGCAGCCTGGGAACCAAAAAAAACTAAAAAAAAAGTAGTTATTTTACCATAATTAAATTATTTTCAATTTATCTACAAATTTAAAATTTCCAGAAATAATCTGCTGTGTTCGGTTTTTATGACCCATCAAAGTTTAATATCTCTTCAAATCGAAGGGGGGAGGATGGGGGGAGGGAATGAATCAAACTTTTTATGGTCATAATTTTAGAACACGAATATTAGAATATTATTTCTAATAATCTATCATTTTGTTAATCGATCACTGTTTTTATGTATACATATATGCCAAAAAAATGACCATGTAAAGTTCGATCCCCCCCCCCCCCCTCTTGGTTTGAAGAGACATGATAGTTAAATGAGTGTAGCGTTGAGCAACCGACCTAGCTTCATCAACTAGTTGTTTGTGCTAGGAGGATCGATCTTCATCGCACAAACGGCTAATTGATGTAACTAGTTCGGTGTCTCTATGCTGCACTCATTTATATTAGATTTCTTCTCCGTTAGACATCCTAAATTGGTCTCATATAAAAGTCTTGAGAACGTCGTATCTGGATAAACTAAAGACGTCTTTCTAGACGTCACACAGTAGTGTGTGTGTGTGTGTGTTGTACTTTATATTTTAATATAAAGTTTTAAAAGAAGAATAAACAATATAATAGATTTGGAAGTTACATCATCTTATTACTTTATTCTACGCCATCAGCCAGGTTCGTATGAAATATTTCAATTTAAAGCTGTTTTCTTTATAAATATTGCATGTATCTAAGAATACTTTCTTAAAAAGTTTAACTATATCTATATTACACTTCTAATCTACGCTACAATAACTGTTAAAGTGACGTCCTTACAAAATTCAAATTTGATATGTTATTCTGAAACATCTCTTGAAACTATAGAATTTGAGTTGAAATTTATACAAATATTTTTATGGCAATACCAACCAGAAAATAAAATTATACTAAAAGAACATGCTTTCCTAAGAGTTATGTTATTATTATCAGGTGACATAGAACTATGACCTGGAATAATGTATTTGAACCATATTATTTCAGTGATGGAGAAACTTGAAAATATTCTGTATATGAAATGCTTACAATGTTTTCATTTAAATATCCGTGGCCTATGGAACATTTAGCATCATTTATTTGTTTAACTGCAACAAAAACATTGACATATTCGCCCATATAAACCCATATAAGCAAGGACGACCCTAGTGAACTATATCATATCAAGAGTTATGCATTTCTAAGCAGCATACGTAAAAACTGACGTGGTGGATGTGTTGCCGTTTACATATCTAATAAGTTAAACTAGGTAAGACGTAACGATCTCAAATCCAACGAAATACAGAGCGTTTGTTTCGAAAAAATACTTCCAAAGACAAAGAGTATATTGTTTTGTGTCCTATATTGCCTACCGGATGACTCGAAATACCTTAGCCACAATTTCTCTAACCTATTTTCAGAAATGATATCTAAACCTAATTAATCTAATTTATTAGAAAAATTTTTAATTAGAGATCTTTATGTTAATTACATGAGGTCAAGTGATCACACTGAAATAAAATCAATGTTAAGATTCTATGATTCAAGCAACTAATAAAAAGCGCAACCAGAACAACGTTAACATCTTCTACTTTAATTGTCGTAATTTATACAAATAATCTCCGGAATGTGAAGAGAACCTTTTTTTAGTCATTTTTACGCTGTGGCACATATACAATCGATCTCAATGTACACTACAGCCACGTTTTTATTTTTTGCGGTCTTTATCCGTATGTACTAAATTTTCACGCGTTTTACTACATTTAGTTTTTCATAACAGTTTTTCCGTTTCAGTTTTTCAGTTTTCATTTTTTGTCTTTTGAAATTAAATTTTAAAATTATGTTCAAATATATACATATCCTTCATACCTGGAGCATTATTAACTTAACAATAGGCAATGTAAATTTCATATTTTAAAACACTTCTTACTTCAATTATTTTTCATTTATTGAAACCCGCAGTGTTATAGTTTTTCCAGAAATTTATTAATGTGTAGGTGTGAGTAGAAGTGGGACAAGCGAGCGGGAGAAGTGAGAACTATATAAAATCATTTGTCTAAAATAAGTTGAAAATTAGTTTAAGCAAACTATTTTAAACTGGTTTTAAATTTCAGTTTATTTTAAATGAAACACAAATAATCAATATTCAAAAGTTTTTGATTACATTTGACTATTGACTATTGCGGAGTTTCATTCTTTCTTTGAAACATTAATTGATATATCACAATATATGATTTTTTAAGATTTTTTATTATGCTTTTCGTTAAAAAGAAAATTAATAGTTTTAAATACTAGGGGGTTCTAGACCACCTAAATCCCCTGGTTACAGCTCTATTCGGGCAAAGCGATTATGCGGAACTTGAACTTTACTACATAGAATAAAGACCTTTATGATAATGTTTTAATTGGTTTTAGATTTAATTTAAATATTAGTTTGTTTTTAAGTTAGGGGCTGTTCAAATAATACGTAACACCTTTTTGGCTGTTTTTAGACACCCCACCCTTCCCCCATGTGACATTTTATGACATTTTCTGTCAACCTCCTCCCTTTTTCCAATATGAGGCGTGGCGTTATTTTTACCCAATTTTTCAACTTTTCGCTAACATTTTCATTGATTCCGCTGTGAGGAAAATTTAAATTTTTAATATTATATGTCTTGAATTAATTTACTTCTCTTTAATTCATTGTTTTATCATTTATGCCAATATTACATGGGGCAGCACGCAAACTACTAAACTTAAAAAAATACTTAGTGTTCAAAAACATGCGTGTAGAATTATATACGGAAAAAAAAGAAGGGAGCACACGAAACCCCTTAATGCTTGACATGAAAATGATGAATATTTATGAAATAAATATTTATCAACACCTAATTTTTATGTATAAGTTTACAAATAACCTAACTCCAGTAAATTTTAATTGTAAGTTTAAAAAAAATATAAATGAAAAGTATTTCCTTAGATCAAACCAATCAAATTTCTTTAAATTGCCTAAGAAACTAAACAAGTTTACAGAGTGTTCAATAGCATTTCGCGGACCAAAAATATGGAACAATTAAAAAAAAAGAAGAAGCTAAAAAAGATAATATGGTAAAATCATTAAACTCATTTAAGTTGCTAGCAAAAAAATACATTTTTAATTCGGAGGAATTACAAGAACTCCGTTAAGTTTTATCAAAATAGTTTTACTTTTTTATTCTTTGAAAAATTAATTGTACATATCTTTTGTAGTTATTCATGCAATGGTGTATATATTTTAAATCCTTGAGTATTTAAATTTAAAGTTTTTACATCTTACTTTTATCTACAGGTTATTTGAACATTTTGACGACATTTTATTTTTTCAAGGGGCTCTATGAATAGATTGTGGTGGTATTTTATCACCCATATCTTCTTTGAGTCCCGGTCTGTTTTTTATATTGTCTTATTTGTTTATATATTTTATTACGTGATAATCTTATGTAACTTATTTTATTAAACAGCAAAATATATTCTAAACAAAAAAAAAAAAAAAAAAAAATTTTTTTTTTTAAATTTGTCACGTTACACTGAAGCTAACCCCTCCCCCATGTGACATTTGGTAACACTTTCTGATCCCCCCTCCCATCTTAAAACTGTCACGTATTAACAGCTCCATATAGGTCTGTAAAAATGATACTTTCATATTGATGATAGTATTAAGTGGCTACAATTTTTTTAAATAATAAACATAATTTTTAATTATTCGACATACAAAATTGCATTTCGAAATCTCAAATTTAATGTTTTATTATTTATTTTATTTGTAAATATTATGATTCTTTGTAAGTTCAAATAAAAATATTTTTTTGTAAGTTCAAATAAATTTAGTTTTGAATACAACTATACTGTTAAATTTCAACAAAAAAGTTTGTATATGAACATTTATCAAGCAAATCACGCAAATTTTTGTATAAACATAACAACTGTTGCTCGGCAACGAGGACATTTTAACTGTAAATGTGGTATACACATTGTGCAAACCATGTGTCCACAGGGAACAGCAGCGAAGTTTGGAGTATTTTCTAAACAAACAGGACATGTTGTTCCATTAGTTTCATCCACTACTCTTGAAGTCTCCGTGATTGCAACAATTTCTGTAGAACTATGTAAGTTTTCTCCGAGTTGGAAGGTATTTTGCACTATAGCTACATCATCTGTATTTTGCACTATAGCTACATCACGTGGTATTGATACATTAAGTTGCTGGGCTTCATCTTGTGGTGGAATTAAATTAGGCTGTAAGGGCTCTATTTGACCTTGCGTAAATGATGAAACTGTTTCCAATTCCGGTGGTTGATTTATACGACTAACGCCAAGTTGATTGTTAAATAACGCATCTGCGCAATGTGAAACACTTTGCAGAAATTCCAATGAAGTTAGACGTCCGTTGGCCAAATTTTCAGTAGCAACTCTGATTTTACGATCATTTAAAACATATTTCTGCTTTCGTCTCCGACGAATCTGAAGTCCACATTCTAAACGTAATTTATCAAGTTGCTGGACTTCTGCAAACTTTCTTAGTTCTGCTAAAATATTAAAATAATTAAATGCAAATAAAAGATAAGTTCAAATTATATTTTTATTTTAGATTATATATATATATATATATATATATATATATATATATATATATATATATATATATATATATATATATATATATATATATATATATATATATATATATATATATATATACTTATAAAAACCCAAATGTTTGGATGAGCAATCTTTATTCATTTTAAAAGCGAGGCATGGAAGCTTTCTTGATCAGAGTTCGTTCTTCTGGGACAACCAAAAACAGAAATTTTGTTACTGCCAATACGCCCAATCTAAAATGTTTCCATATAGGTCATTAAACTTTGACATTTTGCGAAGTCATTTATACTTAATGACACCACAAACAAATTTGGATTCAAATTGCCTAATGTTGGCTGAATATGGTGAGGCGGTAGCAAAGAAAGACACAATAATAGCCTTATCCATTTCTTCAAATCACTGTGAACTTGCAATTTTAAAAGTCCAAACAATCCAAGATGTTTACACTTGTTAACCACAGCCTAAATATAATTAATTGCAAACATAAACTTTCAGTACAAATAAATATATATTTTTTTTAAATTGTATTTTAATTTAGTTTTAAAATTGCCATTTTATAACAAAGGTTATTGTATGTTTAGTTAAATATTTTTTTGCTTACATTTACGTAATGAAACCAACAGCCTGAAATTTCAGCTAAAGGATATTGAATTTCCAAGGTATTCATCAATGCTTGTTCATAGTCCGTCATTATCCGTAACGGTGACAAATGTGGAACGAGTTCAGCAACTTTAGAAAATGCAAGAGAATACAGCTCTTGCGTTTTTCTAGTCATAAGTATGAAAATAGTTGGGATAAACTAAAACAAAAAAATCTTTACTTCTTGATTCTTTACTTGCAGAACAACATTAATAAAAACAACTATAATTTATAAAAAACAGTAGTAATAACAATAATAACAATAATAACAAAAATAATAATATATGGAGGGTGAACAAGAAAAAACAGGGATTATATTTTGTTTTTTTTCAATTCATTAAGGTGCTCTAAAAAAATCTAACGGTATTAAAAAACACCGCGGAAAAAATAGAATTCCTTTTTTACACCCTTCTTATATTATCTTTTATTGATTATCTTACATGATCAAGCAAAATGTATCCAAATGTTATCATTTGATAAAACATTCTCGGAACTACCTTAAATGTTCCGTCAACGTGCAAATCAGTCGGTGAAGCAACGACTGTTTTCCCGATAAATATGTGAGCATAATCGTTATTTATACGAACGTACCCTTTGTAAAAATCGGTCCTGTCTAAAAACTTACTTATGTTGTTTACTCTCAAAGAGTTGTCTAATTCCCCGCAATTGGCTGGTAATTGCGGCTGCACTGATCTACGTCTGCGATACATAGTGCTTTCCATCATTCCAAAAGAAACGTGATGTGCTGATTGGTTACTAGCAGTTTCTTGGTCAAAAATATCTCGCAAACTTCCACTTGTAGTTTCAGCAGCTCGTTTTATTGATTGTTTTAATTTTAAAATTTCTTTTTTTTCAAAATCTGGCAAATGGTTATGCGGCGTTATTTGTACTAACCCTTGGCTTGGTTCACTTGTTGCACGACTTCTACAAAATTCATCCTTACATTTGAAACCGCCGCCATACGATTCTGTTGCTTTTTTGTCTTTACGATAATAGTAACCATTTTGGTAATAAATTTTTGAGTTTTTTCTTTCGCCTTCGAGTATTTCCATTTTAATGTTTAACTAAAAAAAAAAAAGTTCTTTTACTATACTTTTTTGTACTTTGATATAATAAATTGAAGCGTTAACATTAAATTTAATAAGAACGTACTAATCGTTCTAACATTTATAAACTAAACTTAAAAAAAATCCATTTTGTGTGTCACCAACCAGTTCTTCTTCTTTGTACCGGAATGTTTTATCTGAAAACGAATTAACGAAATTCCATTTTTAACCCAAAGCACTCATTTTAATTACTTTCTCCATTCGAATTTAACTGTTTTCTTTACTTCTGTAAATATTATGAAGAAATATGTTTTTTCAAAGTTGAGTTGCAAACTAAAAACTACATTTTTTTACTACGGAATAATAATTCTTAGTATAGAAGTAATAAAATGTTTTAAATATTTGTTGAATATTGTAGCGAATATAGAGAACAATATACAGCGCCGGCGCTAGAGGGGTGCAATTAAGATTAAGCTGGTATATCCCTCAGAAAAATCAAATTTTTCAATTTTTTTTTGTTTAATGTTATTTAAAATTTATTAGAGAATCATATTCTAAAAATCTTTTTTTTTTAAACTTAGCTTTAAAATTAACTTTAGGAAAGCAAACTTTACTAAACCTTACTTGTTTACGCGTCCCTGACAACCTCCTTAGCAAATAAGGGTTAAATTTTTATTTGGCTATAAAATTCTCGCCTAATAGAGTAAAATGGGCCAAATGGAATAGTTAAGAATTTTAATTATTTTTACGGAAAAATGATTTCTAAAAAATTTTTTTTTAAAGAGAATATTGAGCTGTATTTAAATATATAAGAATCGGTATATAAAAATATAAAAAAAAATATTTTATTATACCCTAACATTCGGGGAGAATGAAATACGCAAGTCTTTGTGCAAATAAAACAATTCTTTTCTGAAAAAAACAATTATGAAACCGATAAAAAACAGTTTAAAAAACAACCGAATAAGAAAATATTTCATTCATATCATTTCATATTAGAATAGATTTAATAACGATCGATTTGATTCGTTCGGGATGGCCCTGCCCACTGAGTGGGGTAATGTGGGCCTATGTTACTTTTTCGCATTTTTTTCATGAAATATACCAACTCATAGTAAAATATGAGTCATTGAGTATGTATCCAATTTAAACATTTTGTTCAAAAGTTTAAAGATAATAAAAAAAAGTTTAAAGTTTAAAGATAATAGTGTTACAATAAATGCGCTAAATGCAAAATAACTTTTTGTGTTCAAAACAGGAAATTAAAAAAATAAATTAATTAAACATTTTCAAGTCTCTCTTAGCGGTTTTCCAAAAAATTTTGGAAATTCAATTAACGCAGTAAACCATAACTTAAAACCATAACATAAAATATATTAAAATAATCCAAATATAACTCTCCATATTGAATATATGATATTCAAATTCAAAATAACTGGACGCAATTGAGTACAAATACGTTTCAAACCAAAAAAAAGTTGATTTACAATCAAATATGTGTATAACAAATTGTAAAAAATATGTAAACTTTGATCTTTTATATCGCATTAATGCGTCATATGACAAACCTAAAATAAAAATTGTAACAGATAAGTAGACATAAAAGAAAAACAAAACAAAACAAAAAAAACAACTGGAATAAAATTTACCTCCTTTTCGGTAGCCTGTTGTAACTAGACGGCTCCGTTGGTCACTTTTTGCGACCATTGTGTCGCATAAACAAACAAATTTATTCTTCGTGGCTGGTGAGCCCCGACTTCTTCCAATGTACACTACAACGACAAAACAGACATTAGGTTATCCCGCTGGATGTGGTTACGGCGCCCAATAACCTAATGGCTACGCTAGCACTCACGCACACGTTCAATCGGAAGCTCCACAATGCACGTCGGATCAGCGCTCGCTGACTATGTGCTCGGATCTAAAATCTCACTCCATAGCACATCATTCCACACCAGCACGGGGCAGTAGCTCTTTTGACTAAGAGCGATGGCTTGTGGCCTATGGTGACTAATGTGTGCATTCGATCAATTGAAATCCATTCTGTAGGTCTTACGTCTGGCTCTGATGTGCTAGCCCATAAGCGCAAGGAGTGAGTGTGTTTAGCTTTCTATTCACCCGATTTGAAAGTGAACGAAAACATAACGAGACCATACGAGACGACCAAACGGTACATACTAATGCACTACACCATCACACCTGTAGACATCAACAGTCTCTAAAATCATTTTATCAAATATTTGTTCTTTTTTATATACTTTTGTTCGGAATCTTTTTTTGACCTTATCCTTGTATATTTATTCAGATTTGTGTTATTACGTGTGAATGAGACCGCATATTTGTGAGTAGCAAAAGAGCGCGAAAAAAATTTTTTTTTTCTTTCACAAAATTACGTATTAGCGTATTTTTATAACAAATGTATTCTTGTTTTGTATGTACTGAACTATACCACTAGATAAGTTTAGACATATCACAATCTCATAAGGTTTTTTGGTTTCTTTTTTGTTTCTATCTAGTTTTCTTGATCTGACGTCGCTAAGTTAGTTTGTTGTGGTTTGCACTATACAGTGTTCACTAACTTTCGTTAGGTCGTTTTGTCAACAATATTGTTTTTAAACGTTACGTTTTTCAGTGGTTATAAGCTATTAGTAAAAAATCGCATTTATTGTCTCATCTGTTTATTTTTTTCACTATTCTCTGCTTACTGATTATATGTCTGTATTTTTTTTATCTCTGGCTAATCATTTTTTAATTTATCTGAGTCTGTTTTGTGTGATAGCTTTTGTCTCTACTTATCAGGCAAGATTTATATTTCTCATACTATTGGAGTCACCAGATTTTCTACCATATTTTCAACTAACTACTTTTATACTAACGACAAACATTCTTAGTTTCGATGATTATGAGTGATATTTATTATATTTATAAGACACATTTCAGCCATAAAAGAAACGGTAAGTTACTCATAATTATTAATTTCTATTTTCTATTTGCTTTGTGTTATTTCTATACATTAAATTGTTTATTTTTATACATACGCATACATGCATGTGTACACGTTTGTCTTTTCTAATGTAAGTGTACATGATATTTATATGTATTAACATATTTGCTTATATTCACACCACGCGCATCTCTTACCACCCTCATGAGATCTCTAAGAATGTTGGAGCTGTATTAAAAACTGGGATAGGGATTGGGATTTTTGGCTTTTGTAGTGTAGTCCTGTTATATTGCAATATTGACTAGCATGACGTAGAGTGCAGGCGGTGAGATCTGTTGCAAGGACACGCCCCTGACGAGTGGCGTTAGTGCAGGTCTCGGGCTCTCCGAAACGTCATTGGTGATCGCAGTGCATTCCTGAGGAGGGGAATCACCATTATGCACTACTTAATTTTGATTGGTTACCATGGCACCAACATTTTTTTACCTCTTACACCCACGTATTATAGCGCTTTGTGAGCTTTATATTATGAATTTGTTACATTAATGACATTTATATACTTTTATCTCACACAGGTGATTATCAGTTTTCAGTTGGTTATCTAGAGTTTAGACCATATATAGTAGCACATTTACTAGCCTATTTTTTCTTTTTATATTGCTCGTACTTATATTTTTTATCATTTTACTTTATATTTTGTTATCTACTTATTTTATTGTTTTTGTATGGTGCGATAATTTTAGCCATGGTTGCCTTTAATGAACCAGCGGATCGATATTGACTTGTTTACATATTAGCATGGGGTAGTAGCTCTTTTGACTAAGAGCGATGGCTTGTGGCCTATGGTGACTAATGTGTGCATTCGATCAATTGAAATCCATTCTGTAGGTCTTACGTCTGGCTCTGATCAACAGACATCAACAGTCACTAAAAGATTTTAGAAACTGTTGATGTAGACATCAACAGTCTCTAAAATCAGTATATCAAATATTTGTTCTTTGTTGCATATGTTCAACACTCAGAGTGACTAGAGCGTTAGTTGTTCCTCCCCATACCCCCTTATCATATATTCTTCGTTTTTCTACTTCACAAAAGTCTTGCCACACATTTTATATTTTCTTATGATTTTTATTTTTTATTCAATGACACCATCTACAATCTGTTTTTATTTTCACATCTCCCAGGTCTACGTAACTGGACGGCTCCGTTGGTCACTTTTTGCGACCATTGTGTCGCATAAACAAACAAAATATGAGTTGAGTCATTGAGTATGTATCCAATTTAAACATTTTGTTCAAAAGTTTAAAGATAATAAAAAAAAAGTTTAAAGTTTAAAGATAATAGTGTTACAATAAATGCGCTAAATGCAAAATAACTTTTTGTGTTCAAAACAGGAAATTAAAAAAATAAATTAATTAAACATTTTCAAGTCTCTCTTAGCGGTTTTCCAAAAAATTTTGGAAATTCAATTAACGCAGTAAACCATAACTTAAAACCATAACATAAAATATATTAAAATAATCCAAATATAACTCTCCATATTGAATATATGATATTCCAATTCAAAATTTCAAGTACTTATATTACGCCTAATGATGATAAAAAAAGTTTAAGGAATAAATTAGACGGATGCTCAAGTAAAAATTAACCAAATGTTCTCGTATTATATATTATAGATTCATTATTCTTTAAAAATGCTATGCTTATTTAAAAATAAATTTGATGTGCTAAGATTCAAAACTGCTACTCTCCGGTATCTACTAGTTTCAATGGAAAGTTACATCTTTAATGATCGTCTATATGAATCCGTTGAAAAATAAAATCAGAAAATGAATACAAAAGCATTGCCAGAGATCTTATTTACTTAAAAAAAAATAAGCATATTTTGGTCTTAAAAAAAATTGAACCTAATTATATAGTTTATTTTCTTTGTGATGAACCATTTTCCATATTTTAGAACCTGTTTTTAGTTCATTTTCATTGAAGTTTAAGATTTTTAATTAAAATCTCCTAGTTTAAATGTTTACGCCATTTTGAATAAAAAATGTGCTTTAAAAACTCCCTAGTAAGCTGATAATTTTAAGGTAATTTTAAGTTTACACAATTTTTAAATCTTCAAAAGTGGCCTAAAACCCTCATTACAACGAAAAAAGTTATTTTTTAACCGTTTTCTTACCTGCATAAGGAGCCTAGCCTATTTTTTTTATGAAAAAACTCATGAAAATTTGACGACCCTGCGCGACCTATTTTTTTTAACGTTTGTTAATGTTTGAATCACATTTGATTCAAACATTAGTTTTTCATAAATATTTTGTAGTTTATTATTTGGTTTTAAAACTTTTTTTATACATGACACTACAGACGATGCAGTGCGAATGTATGAATGGTCAATTTAACTGTTTCCGTGTTTCAAATCTGTTACACCACATTTTTCATTGCCTAAATAATAGATAATAGCAATAAGACCTTTGGTAGTTTTTTTATGAACACTTGTTTACTAAAATTTTCGGATGTACAATGTTTTTGACCTGTAGTAGTTTGGGTAAGATAATAAGTTTTTTTAAAACCTTTTTTGCTATTCTTAGAACTTATTATTCTTATTATTTTTCCATCTATAATGATTGCATTTATAATCGTCTTTATTTTCAGACTTCATTTTAAAAACAAATATTCTACCAGCAATAGATAGAATGGGTGCAAACGGAATAAGTTTTACATCGTTGTTTTCGATGTAAACATTTCGACAGCATTATCTGCCGACAGCATCATCTGCCGACATAAAGTCATTTTTATTTTTAATAACATATTCCTCAATTTTTTGCCTTAACTAATCAATTCTTTTGATGTCGTTGCCTTCATTCTTAAATAAAAAAATACTGATACTACAGATTTTGAAAACCGACTGGCTACCACCAATAACGTGTTATTAAGGACAATTATAAAATAGTTGTTCGATTATTATAGGTTAAAATAACCTATAGGTTATTATTAACCTATAAAACTATAAATATTGACGAACAACTTCTTGCTTATTCGTGTAATAAACTTGAGTTTATTCTAATGTCTCTAATGAATATCAATATTTAATGACTATAGTGTTATTTACATCAGTTGTGGTTGTGCTCTCTTTTGCTTTATTAAATTTTTGAATGAACTTTCAAAAACCAGAAAAGTTTATAAAAAATAACTTCAAACGTACTTTATGGAAACTCATAACTTCGTACGTACTTTATGGCAACCCAAAAGGAGAAGTTTTTAAAAGTTTTTTCAATTATTAAAATAGTGCTTTTTTTGAATATGTTTATTATAGCATAAATAAATTATTCTAATATTTTTATGAGCATAATTTATTTTTAAAAGCTTTTATAAAACCTTTTATAAAATGAAACTTAAAAATTTTAAAAACCTTCAATAAGGGTATGATACTTACTGTTCTGCTCGACATATCTCGCTGCTGTTTTTAACTAAGCGTACCGAAATAAAATAAAAAGTATAAAAGAGAATGATCATTACAAATAATGGTAATCGTCGGGTTATCAATAATATAATTAAAAATAATATTTGTGGTCAGTGTAAAAATTATTAATCGTTATTTGGTTTTTTGCACGAGATGAATATCATCTTCAAACTAATTTTTGAATTTTTAGCATTTGGTTGGTTTGCATTGGATACCGTTTGCTTTAACAATAGCAAAATCAAAATGTGAAGAGTAATGTTGATGTAGTTGACATAAAAGTTGTAAAAATTTAATTAAGTATCCACTCAGAGGTTATTTCAGTGGTTATTGGCATGGCCGTAGAGAGGGAGGATTAGGCGGGTGTGTTGTCCTGGGGCCTGGCTTTCTTTAAGAGTCCGGAGTAGGTCTCTTAAAGAAAGCCGGGCTACTTTTTTTTTTCTCCCATAAAATGGGAGAAAAAAAAAGTAGCTAATTTGGCATTACATGGTGCTCATTTTTAGCCAAGATAGGGCCCATAAAGAAATTTGCCCCGGGACCCATCTTGGCTCTCTATCAGTTATCAGTGACTTTTATTTTCACAATAATAATTCTGACTTTTTTGCACTTATGCCAGTTTTTGCAATTGATTTACACTTATGCTAGTTCGCACTTATGCCGATTCGTACTTATGCCAATGTTTATAAAATCTTTCGGCGCACCTATGCCAGTTCGCGCTTGTGCCAGTTCGCACTTATGCCAGTTCGCACTTATCCCAATTCGCACTTATGCCAGTTCGCACTTATGCCAATTCGCACTTATGCCAATGTTTGCAAATTCTTTCGGCGCACTTATTCCAGTTCGCGCTTGTGCCAGTTTGCACTTATGCCGGTTTTTACAATTGATTCGCACTTATGCCAGTTTGCACTTATGCCAGTTCGCACTTATGCCAATGTTTGCAAATTCTTTTGGCGCACTTATGCCAGTTCGCGCTTGTGCCAGTTCGCACTTATGCCAGTTTTTGCAATTGATTCGCACTTATGCCACTTCGCACTTATGCCAGTTCGCACTTATGAAAATGTTTGCAAATTCTTTTGGCGCACTTATGCCAGTTCGCGCTTGTGCCAGTTCGCACTTATGCCAGTCTTTGCAACTGCTTCGCACTTATGCAGATTCGCAGTTATGAAATTCGCACTTATTCAGCCTCCTCTCTTTTGATTGTCGTTAACGTGACGTTTATTCAGAAGAAATAAAGGGGGCGACTGAATAAGTGCGAATTTCATAACTGCGAATCTGCATAATTGCGACTGGCACAAGTGCGAACTGGCACAAGTGCGAACTGGCACAAGCGCGAACTGGCATAAGTGCGCCAAAAGAATTTGCAAACATTGGCATAAGTGCGAACTGGCATAAGTGCGAAACAAATGCAAAAACTGGCATAAGTGCGAACTGGCATAAGTGCGAATCACTTGCAAAAACTGGCACAAGTGCGAACTAGCACAAGCGCGAATTAGCATAAGTGCGCCGAAAGAATTTGCAAATATTGGCATAAGTGCAAATTGGCATAAGTGGCGAATTGGCAAGTTCGCACTTATGCTAATTCGCACTTACGCCAGTTCGCACTTATGCCAATTCGCACTTATGCCAATGTTTTCAAATTCTTTCGGCGCACTTATGCCAGTTCGCGCTTGTGCCAGTTCGCACTTATGCCAGTTTTTGCAATTGATTCGCACATATGCCAGTTCGCACTTATGCCAGTTCGCACTCATGCCAATGTTTGCAAATTCTTTCGGCGCACTTAGGCCAGTTCGCGCTTGTGCCAGTTCGCACTTATGTCAGTCTTTGCTACTCCTTCGCACTTATGCTGATTCGCAGTTATGAAATTCGCACTTATTCAGCCTCCTCGAAATAAAGTCGTAAGTAAAAGCATTTAACCGCAATTGTAAACTAATAGATTTTTTGTTAAAGAAACAGTTTGTTAAATAATTTTTTTGTTATTGTTAAAAATTAGTTAAAAAAAATTAAGTGTTTTATTAAGTTTTATCTTAAGGAATTAAATATATAAATTTCTTTTAAATATAAAATTTACTTTTAGTCATAATAGTTTAAAAAATGTACGATTTATTTTAATGTAAATATTTTATTAATAAGATATTTTGTTTATAGTTAATTCAATAAAGTAAAGTTTTAATGACGTTCGTTTAATTTATGAAAATAAATTACGATCACGAATATGTTATCGGTAACTGATAAACAACAAAAAAAAACTCTTTCATGTTTAAAAACATTAAAATGAGTATACATATTAAATAAGAAAAAATTTATTAACAGTTAATAAAATAATCAAAAACCAACTGTAAAATCATAAGAAAATAAACAAACATTATTTTATGTTTCATGAAAAAATATTTTTTTCAAAATAAAATTTAGTTCATATTTGAAAAAAATAATAAAAATGATTTTTTAAATAAGAACTTAGATTCTATTGGTAACCTTTTTTTATAGTGAGAAAAAAACAAACTGTTTGTATGATTTTTAACGCGTTAATAAAATAACTTTAATTACAATGCGGTACTTGAAAAGACGCGAGTGACGCAATATAACTTCTAACGATGCTAAATATGATAAATAATAATTAGATAAATAATAATTAGAGTTACTTAGAAATGCGTTACGCGTTTTCGCTACGCAGCGAAATCTCGTAACAAGGCCTGATATATATATATATATATATATATATATATATATATATATATATATATATATATATATATATATATATATATATATATATATATATACAGAGCCGGCTCGTGAGCATTTCTTAGTGCACACTTCGCACACGCCACCAGCCAACACTGTATATATATATATATATATATATATATATATATATATATATATATATATATATATATATATATATATATATATATATATATATATATATATATATATATATATATATACACAGATAGATAGATTTTTATTAGAAACATCAAATACATGTTCTAAAGGATACGAAGGCCCATACAAAGATGGACACTAACAGCGTGCCCATATATAAATTCAAAAAAATCCACAACTACAAAACCCATAACAAAATTATAAAATTACAAATATTATAAAGAAACAAAATTATAAAGAAACAAATAGTTGTTCCTTTTAGAATAAACATTAGTTTAAGTCAAATGAGTTAATCTTATTTTTAAATGATAAAATATTTTTTGCATTCACAGCATCCGAGGTCATATTGTCCACATGTCAACAACTCGGAAAGAAAAACTATATATTTTTTAGAATCCAAGCGATAAAATTGTTTGCGTATTTGATAAATATGACCCCGGGTGTGGCTATTGTTGTCAATCTCAAAAAACAAAGATTGTTCTGTTCAAATAAATTTACGAAAAATTTTAAAATACGTTACTGAGTCAATTTTAAGGCGCCGAACTTTAAGCCATTCCAAACCAAGTAACTGTGGTCTATTATGACAGGACAAATTTCTAAGGTTCCTAATTTTCTTATTTAATTTTCGTTGACACTTTCAACTGATTTAATCAATCCAATTTGATGTGGCGACCAAACTGGAGAACAAAATTCTTAAATTTGGTCGTATATAGGTAGTGAAAGCTCTAACTAGGATACAAGGGTCGCGAGTTTTATAACATTTCAAAATTAAGTATGCTTTAGAGTTAGCTTGATGGATGACATTAGAAATATGTTCTTTATAATAAAAGTTACAGTCCATTGTAACTCCTTGATCGTTTGAGTTGGACGACCAAGCTAAAGTACGCTCACCTAATTTATAGCTAACCTTTATACCTTTGCAAAATATATAATTTTACATCATGTAATACTATATAACTTTATATCATGTGCATTAAGTTTTATACGACAATTCAGATTATTAGTTATAGCAGCTAAACCATTAACATATAATAGAAGCAATGTGGGACCTAACAAACTACCCTGCGGAACTCCACTAACAATATGTATTGAGTTTGATAAAGAACTACCAACCTTATCTTGTTGATATCTATCGGTAAGAAATGCGGAAATCCAATTTAGAAGATTACCTCTTAAGTTACACGATGCAAATTTAACTAATAATTTGGAATGCGAGTCAAACGCTTTTTGGAAATCAATATATACAACATTCGTTATTTGGTGGTTATCAATTGCAGTGATCCAATTGTTTGCAGATTCTGTAGGATTTGTACAGGTGGAGTGATTGTTCAGGAAACCATGTTGATTATGAGTTATTAGGCTACGTTGAGTTAGGTGCTCTATAACATGCACATTGATCATTCTTTTCATGACGCGACAACAAGTGCATGTCAATGAGATGGGTCTATAATTATTTGGATCCGCAGTAGCTCCTTTTTTAAAAATAGGAGAGACAAAAGCATGGCGCCATTGATTAGGTAAAGAACTAGACTTAAAACTGGCATCAAATATAAAGGAAAGTGGAATACACAATAAATGAGCTGACTTTTTCAGGAGTATGTTAGGTATGCCATCAGGACCGTACGATGTACTAACTTTATTTTCCGTTAAAGATTTATAAACTGCTTCTGGTGGAAAATTTACTGTTTCAATACCTATTGAATCATTAACATAACTATTAGTAAATGGAGAATTTTTGTTATCATTCGTAAAGACGCTGCCAAAGTGTTTGTTAAACACATCAGCGATTTCTTCGTTACTACAAGTTATTTTATTATTATTGTTTTTGTCTTTAAGAGGATAACTGTTTTTAGAGTTATTGAGTTTTTGAATAACATAATCAAAAAATTTGCTGATATAGCTTTCTTTTATTAGTTTAAGCTCGACTCTTATTTGGTTAGTGTGTATAGTTTCTTTACATTTAATAGCGTATTTGTTATATGCATTTTTGTGTGTAATGTCTTTAGTAATTGACCATCTCTTCCATAAGTATGCTTTACGACTTAACATTTTCCTGATAAACATTTTCCTGATACCATTGCAAAAATGATTGAAAAAAACGTTACAATAATCCTCAACTGTGAAAACAAAGGAAAACTCGAATTCCTAATTTATTTTTAATAAATAAGATTGAAAACCATCAATGTCAGCATTAACGAAGTCAAAGAAGGATTCAGTATTTTTTTGACTGATTGAAATCATTTATATTAATAGAGAAGTGGACTGTATTATGGTCACTTGTGCTGAAAGGACATTCAACTGAAATAAGACTAAGAAAGGAGACATTATTTGAAAATACAAGGTCAAGAATATATATATATATATATATATATATATATATATATATATATATATATATATATATATATATATATATATATATCTATATATATATGTATATATATATATATATATATATATATATATAAATATATATATATATATATACATATATATATATATATATATATGTATGTATATATATATATATATATATATATATATATACATATAAATATATATATAAATATATAAATGTATATATATATATATGTATATATATATATATATATATATATATATATATATATATATATATATATATATATATATATATATATATATATATATATATATATATATATATATAAAACATAAAAAACACACACACGCAAATCATCATACAACTAGAAAAAACAAAAATAAAATTTATCAAAATAGTATTTAAAATATTTGTGTATAAAAATTGCAATAATTATTTGAATTTTGCGTATTACCCCAAGGTTCTCAATGATAAAACTTATTTAATAAGTGTTATTTTTTCTGTTATTTTTTTTTTTTTTTTTTGTAAAATATGTTTTAGCAGTATTTGGTTAAATATAATCTTTTGTAACGGAAGTATATTATGCTTATATTATGACGTGTAAAAAATTGTAATTAATATGAGTAATTCCATGTCAAAACAACCAATTTTTTTAAAAAATGCAACCCTATGTCCTTAGATTTTTTTTATATTTTTATCATAGTTAGTACATTATAAAATAAGATAAATCCCAAAATTTCAAGGTCTAACTCCCAACGGTTCGTGAGTAATGGTTGTTTTAATATTGGCTACTATTATTGTTTTGGTCATTTTCCGCCATTTTTAAATTTACATTTCTCCTTATAAAACCAAGTCTATAAACATTTGAGTTCTAAAAATAAGTGACTTAGTTAATTTCTAGATGAGGAATTTGAATATATAAATAAAAAACTCATTTTATAATTAAAAAGTACCTAAATATCAATTATAAATGTTAAAATAGTGGACACCTGCCCCAGTAAAATTTTTAGGTGTGCAGTAAATTTTTTAAGCCTAAAATTTCAAATTAGATCATTGTATGTTTGAAGAACATTGTGTGAAAAAATCATTTCTGCCAAATACATAGTTTAAAAGTTAAATGAAAAATATTACAAAAAAAGCAAATAATAGCATATTTCGCTTATCGTAGTATTCAAAATAAATAAAAATGATGCATACTTGAATTGATATACATTTTTTAATAATATATCCATTAAAAATTATTGATTTACAAATATATACTTATTAATTTTGTTAAAATATTTTTTTGAAAGTTCATATTTGTCTGATATTATTGTTGGTGCACTTATTAATGTTATTACATTGGTGATTGGTATCCATCAATAATTATTCCTTTTCGGCCAGAAAAACTGTTCAGATGGACCGTGTGGATGCATAAACTTTATTTTTATATCATTATATTCTTCATCTTTTTCTTCAACTACTGCAATTCACCAAAGCGAGTCATATGTACATGCGTAATATTTGTATTTCTGCATTAGCTCAATATTTATTAAACTTAAATTTTGGTAATTTGATTTTTTAGTTATATTAATAGATTTTGGATTTATATTGTTACTAGTTTTTTTAAATAATATAGATGCTTTCGAAACTGGTATGCAATGGTGAAATCCTCGACTTCCTGGTATTGTTTTACCCTTCTCAAATCGTTTGTTTTATGTAGCTCTAACATTAACCATAGTTCCTTTATCAACTTTAAAGAACTTTATTGTGAGCGTTTTTTGAGTGCAAAATTCAAACATTGCATCGATTGTTAGTATTTGATTTTTCTTTGGACGTTTTTTTGCTGTTGTTCGTTTTACTGTATCACCTATGTATGTTCGTTTTACTGTATCACCTGCATCACAAGAAGATTTGCCATGACTGGTTGCAAAAAATATCCATTCAGCTTTCAATAAAAAATCTTCTGAGTGATGGCATAGATTTTGAAAATTTTTATACTGTCCTCCACATCCATCAGAAAAGTAATACAATTTGAGAACTAAAGAAGTGTTTCTTTGATATAATTACATAAAAAATATTTTAAATCAAATTACCTTTCATTTTTTTTATGCACTTTATAAACATTACAACAATTGCTATTTTTCTTTTCAAATCTTTTTCCAAAGTAGTGAAAATGGTGATTACAAATGCTGAAAAGTTCTTCACAAGCACGCAACTCAGATCTCCATAAAATGTTTTGACGAGTATCAGTGTCTAGGTCATGTAGTAAAAAAATCTCTTTATTTCTAGAATATGAGGTTTTATGGCATTCTGACTTCAAAACTTTACCAATATCACATGAAATCATTTTGATAATGAATTAAAAAATGTTATACTTGCAAATTTAAAAATGCACAAGTATTAATTACATTATTTATGTAGAACTAATTGCAACATTTAAATTAGATGAATATGTCTGAATTCAGCAATTAAACTTATTTTTTCAGCAATTAAACTGATAATTGGAAAAGACAAGGAACCAAAGAACAAAAAGGAAACAAAAAATACATTAAAACTTTCATAACTTGAGAACCACTTAGATTTAGATTTAGGTAGGAATTATCATTTTTTCCTAAAGTACTTTGGCGAAAATTGAAAAAAAAATCAGAGAATTTAGGGTTGTATGGCCTGGTTGTTTTGAAATGGAATTACGCTTAGGAAAAGAAATAAAAATTGCACGTTTAATTCAGGAGCGGATCCACGATTTTTTAGTGTTTGAGTTAAATAACTTCCAGTTATTTAACTCAAACACTAAAAAACAGTAAGTTCTATATTCCAAACCTTTGAATGTTCATACTTATGTCATTTAAAGATGTTTTGCAAAAATTTGCGCTGCAAAGAACTTGGGAACAAAAATACCCTAAAAATTAGAAATCTAAAACGTGGGGGAAATTAATTTTTTGAAATATGAATTCTAATATCCTAAACTAGGTAGAAATTTCTTTAAGGTAATAAAATTTCATTGAAAAATAATGATTTGTTTAGAAATCATACCTAATTAAACAACCCCCCTCGTTTTGAGGGGGTTGTAAACTTTACATGGTTATACCTTCTAAATGCCAAATGATTTTTTGACAAAATTTTAAAAATATGTACAATTTTTAGTCTTATTTAAGTAAGTAATTTTTCTGTTTGGAAAAATCAATTCCCTTCACGTTTGGGCGGATGATTTCTACTTTTTAGGGTATTTTTGTTCCCAGGCTCTTCGCAGCGCAACTTTTTGCAAACATCCTTAAATGACATAAGTATGAACATTCAAAGGTTTGGAGTATAGAACTTAGCTGGAAGTTATTTAACTCAAACATCAAAAAATCGTGGTCCGCCCCTGCAATTATATATACATTTATAGTACAAAAGTAAAATATTTACAAAACTTTGTATTTGGCATAAATGATTTTTTCACACAATGTTCTTCAAACATACAATGACCTAATTTGAAATTTTAGGCTTAAAAAATTTACCGCACACCTAAAAATTTTACAGTGGCAGGTGTCCATTATTTTAACATTTATAATTGATATTTAGGTACTTTTTAATGATAAAATGAGTTTTTTATTTATATATTTAAATTCCTCACCTTGAGATTAACTAAGTCACTTATTTTTAGAATTCACAAGTTTAAAGGCATGGTTTTATAAAGAGAAATGTAAAATTAAAAATGGCGGAAAATGACCAAATTAATAATAGTAGCCAAAATTAAAACAACCATTACTCACGAACCGTGGGGACTTAGACCTTGAAATTTTGGGATTTATCTTATTTTATAATGTACTAACTATGGTAAAAATATTAAAAAAATCCAAAGACATAGGGTTGCATGGCCTGGTTGTTTTGACATGGAATTACTCATATGTAATTGTAATATATTTAAATAATTAAAAAAAATTAAATAAAATAAGCAAAACAAAAACTGTAGAAAGTCGGAACACTTTCACTAACCAGGCACGTAGCAACTGGGGAGGCATCTGCCCACTCCAATAATTTTTAGAATAAGTAATTTTGAAGAAATCGACTGAAAAAAGGACTTAAAAAAAAAAAAGGTCCTTAAAACAATTTTGGGGTAGTACAGTCCCCCCCCCCCCCTCTATTATAATTTTTGTTCCTACAGGCCTTCCAACTAAATAAATATCATAAATACGTTAAATATCAGAAAACAGATTGCTGTGGAGTCGGAAAAATTTACTTTTCTTGAAAACTTATAAACCATTTATATATTTTTGATATTTTTTTGTTAAATATTTTAAAATGAATTTTTATATCATTTTTGAAAATAAAGTAAAAAGTGTTTTGCAAACTGTATGAGTCATAATTTTTCTATACTTGCATTTTTTTTTTTTTTTTTTTTGCATGTAAAAAGCATCACTCTGCTCACTAATCCTTAAATTAAATTCTATACCGCAATACTATCAGTCGCTTTTAAATAAGTTTCAAAACTGATGGGGCTAATAAAATTACTTTCCCCGGGGTAAGGTAAGTTGACGCTGTATGAAAAACTGATCATTTATGTATTATTGAATAGAAAGCTTATAGAAATTTTTTCTTTTTATTATTTAACTTTCAGCAAAAAATTCATAATTGCTTTCATTGATAACAGTTAAAATTTAAAATTTGAAGGTTCGATGCCGTCTCGGGTCAGATAAACGACATTGGTAAAAAAGGAGGCGTGAACATCCGGTTTAAATGCTTATCCGTGTTGTTCCGTGATAAGATAACTTGGTTTTTTTGGACCATCTTAATAACAAAATTAAAAAAAAGATTATTTAATCTAAATATGAAAAAATATTATATTAACTGTTTTACATTTACATTTATGAAACTTGTAATTCATGATGATGTAAAAAGAAGTTTTAAACATTTTATTATAACAATTACGAGACGTAAAGAAGTCAATACAAAGTGCGGCTTATAATAGAATAGAAAAAATGCTAACCATTGGTGGCAATAACTCAAAGTATTGAAAAAAGTGACTTATACCACTATGCATCTCAGGAGCTCATTTATACTTCTAAACTTCATTTAATTATTCATGTTTTTCTTTTTTTTTTTTCTTTTCATTAACTTTTTACAGTTCTCCTTTTTGTATATATTTTATATGTAAGGGATTTGTAAATACGTTTCAATAAGTGCTCGGTAATAAGACTAATTGGTACCTTTTTCTTGCTCCAACCATTTGATTTGTTATATTTTATATTATTACATATGCTATATTTGCATTCATACTGCAAATATAGCATATGTAACAGCAAAGGAAATTCTTGTTAATTAAATTGTTTACTTAAAAAAACTTCATTTTCTAATTTTTTAACTTTTATATTAACACTTTTCTATTAAAGAGTAATAAAATCTTTTTTCTTTTTCTCTTTTTTTTTAACAGCTGGTTTCTATGGAAAAGTATGGTTTCTAGGGGAAGGTGTGGTTTCATTTTTATTATTTTGATCATCGTTATTTAATTTTTCAATCGTCTTCTGTTAAATTCTGTTAAATTTTCATTCTCATTTTAAAGTTTTTTTTTTGCTTGCCAAATTTTGATGTTTTATTTTTTTAAGTTTAGTTTACTTTAAATTTATGACGTATATACAGAAATTTAGATATTATGCAGCAGTGTAGAAGTGAACTTGGACATCCAATTTAAGCTAAAGTTTTAATTTTCTCAGAAAATATTTCAGTGGTGAAGAATTTCTTAATTTTTTATTAACATTTTAACTAACTTAAAAATTTATTGCGTAAATTTTACTATTATTGAGAACCTGAGAAACTAAAAACAAATAAAAGGCAATATCTGACATATCATAAATATAAAATAATAATAACTATTTAAACGAGTAATACGGTGTTTATATTTTTTTGTAATATGCAATTTAAAGTTTGTGTAACAACATTGTAAAGTTTAGTGTAACAACACCATTCAAAGTAGAGTTTCCTTTTATTTGCCAAGCAACATCACCACTAACTTTAGCATCAATAACAACAGAGTCATCTACGGTTTTATTATAATGTATTTGTTTGACAGCATCTTTCATTGACTCTTTTGCTGTTTGCACATAAGTATTGTGCAACTCACTATTAATTTCATTGTATGTTGTTTTGGCCATTGGTAGTGGTATATTCATGCAAGAGCAAAATGTTTTTATTGCCCTAAAACCTTGACCAATTTCTCTAAATGCAGCAATTGTTTGATTATTTATTTTGAAACTCCCTGAAGTAGACTACAATCTACTTCTTTTGAAAAACAAAAAGTTATTTTTCAAATAGATTCAGTGCATGAAACATTAAAAAACTGGGCAAGACCCATTTTCTTTTATAAGAGATGTTCAATGTCTATTGCTGCAATACAAACAGGGCATTGCTCAACTATATTTATAAGAGACAAAAAAGATCACTGACTATAAAGAAAATTGCGTCCAGCGGTGACAATGGAAGGGTCACATTTAGAAAATGAGACATTTAATTTTTTTCTAGAAGCTGATTTGTTTTGACTCAATTCAATTGTTTACTTTTGTTAATGTATTGGCATTTAAAGTTTTTGTAGCAAACCTTTTCTTTTCCTTAATCGTAACTTATCTTTTTTCAGAATATATAAGTAATAATTTCTTTTTTAATTGAAAATATTCTAAGTTTTTTAACTGAAGGAAATAAAAATCAATAACACAACTTTTATTTAGAAGCTCTGAATTTAGAACGGTTTTAGGGGCTTCAGTGTGCTTATAGCCTGAATAAAGAAAAATCGTTTAAATTACGTTTTTTTTTTTTTTTTTTTTTTTTTGTTATTCAGCTCCTCAAGGTCGATAAAGCCACTACAGATGAGGACTCCCCATTTTTTTTGAGGACTCAAAATTTTTTTTAAACAATTTAAAAAAGAGTTATAGAGTTGAGAGAGGGTTATAACCACTATTAAGTAGCCTCCTCAATGAGGAGGCTACTAAATAAAGGTTATAACCCTCTCTCAACTCTATAACTCTTTTTTAAATTGTTTAAAAAAAATTTTAAGTTGTTTAAAAAAATAATAATAATCCTAAAGGTGAAATTTTGATATCTAGATTAGGCAGATATTTGAAAAAAAAACTCGTTGCTAAGGCGGTTGTTATGGACTTAAACAGCTTTATTTAGAAGGGGAAAGTTTGCTTGAATGGATAAGATTTTTTATATCACACCAATTTTCCATGAAAAAAGATACCCTAATGTTTTCAAAAATATAACTTCAAAAAATTTTTAAAAATGTCTCTTTTTTTCCGTACTACCACCTTAAGTTAATCTTTCATTTTTGAGGAAGCAGCTTATGTGTATTACGGGATTAAAAATGTAAATCTGGGAGTTTCAGAGTCTTGGTTTTCGTTCCCTATAAGGTTTTGAAAGTTCTAATAAGGCTATCTTGGATTAACAAACATAGTTCACTTAATCTAAATAAAAACGAAAATTTTACACTAAATCCTGCATCTATTTTTACTCTAAATCCTGCAGTTATTTTTAGAACTTTTCATCCCATAGTACTTGTTTCTGTAATTTATATTGATCTTTTTTTAAGTGGAATTCTAAAAGTTTTTGTTAGAATAATGTAAAAACGAGTTGATGACAAAATTAGAAATCTTTCCAATTTTGTACGCATAGTAGTTAATCATTTAACTGGTAATCTTTTCCCTATAAAAACTACTGATTTAAAGCTTTTTGGCACTTAGTTGATTCATACCAACGTCAGCAGTTGGGCATGGGTTAATCGATCCTAAGAGGTAGAGCAATTCCGTTTTAAAGTGTCCGATCTCGGACCCAACTATCGAACGAAAATTGGGTTAATATTTCCTAACCAAAACGCGGCAAGAGACCTAGTTAAAAAAGTTAAAGTATGAAAGTGGGCCATGAAGCCCGCTTCCCCTGATTTAAATAAGTTAAAAAAAACAAAAAGAATTGTGGTATATGTTAGCTTAAAAATAAATTCATTAGGCTATTAAATTTATTTACCTATCTTTTCTTTATCATTTGATTTAATTAACCTCATAAATAAAAGTTGAGTAAATAAAAGTCACAAAAATAAACTTAAATATTTTTTTAGTCTTTTTTAAAAATCTTTTGAAAATTTTTCAAACATTATTGCAGTTACATGATTATTGTTAAAGGCTATTGCATTCATTAGCTGTCCTTTATAATTTAATAAATGTTTTTAAACAAATACAGTTCATTAATATTAAATTTATTCTACAAGTTTATCTATGTTTTTATAATACTAAATATGTACATTATGAGTTTTTTATTGTTATTATCGCTGTTGCATACGTGACGTTTTTAATGAAAGAAAAGTTGAGATAACAATGGATAGCTAATGGTTTTAGATTTTTCCGTTGTGTAAAGTTAGTAAAAAAATCTCAATGAACTCTAATTTTTTTTTAGATAAAAAAATAATATAGGTAACTAGTTGTGTTATGTAATATTATAGTTAAATAAACGTTTTCATGTTGTACAGGTTGCTTTTTACACTTATGTATTCTTCGGGATGTTTATTGGCTTTAAAAGCCAATCATGTAATATTTAATTTAATCAAGCAAGGGATGATGCTTTTTATGTTTTGCTCTTTGGTGCTGAGTTATTTTGCCTTTTTTTCAAAAAACAGTGTAATGAAGAACATGGTAAATGAACTTAGTTATGCTGCATATTTAATGTGGGTTCTAACTTTTTTGACAAGTTTGATAGTTGCACTTTGTTACATTGAAGGTTGTAGGTTTGAAGTGAAAAAAACGTTTTGGGGAGAAATTTATTACAGAAAAAAAGCAAGTAAATCAGTTAGCAACAAAACGCAGACTGGAGAACGGGTAATACTAGAATTAGGGCTATTGTAGAGCAAAATTGAATATTCAAAAATTACATTTGAGTGTAGCAGTTATTCGAAATTTTAACTAAACAAAGTGTTAATATAGTTGTAGACTCAATCGTTGTGAATAAACAAGGTGTTTTACTATATTTTTTTATTGGAGATTTATGAAAAGTATATAAATATCAATTAGTAAAGTTTAAAAATTCATATTAATTTTTTTTTGGTTGATTTTGATTTTATTACAGCGTCCTGTAGATGGTTTTACGTCACAATATTTTCAATCAGTTATGTATGCGGAGGCCTTAATGCAAGATTCAGTTAACTGGACTTGATCAATTAGAGTCAGCTTAAAGCGGGAAAAGCACGACTTTTTTTTTTTAAAGAAGAAGAATGGAACGACCATTTTGCAATTTGCAATGTTGCAAATTGCAAAAGCATAAAAAACGAAATGTTCAACAATATATGACTACATCAACTTACTAAAGTTCATAATAATTTTAATTTTTCATCGAAAAACAACCTACACAACAAAATAAGTTGCCTAAAAACAATAAAATTAACTGATGATCAGTTAAGGATGTGGTAAAAGACTAGTGATTAGAGGTAGAACTTTCAGCTCACAATCACAACCTTACGCCTCTGAAGGAGAAAAAAGTTAATGCCATTGTTAAGAACCTAACATACTGCATTAGAAATTATACTTAGAATAGCACAATCCTTTAAAAATTAAAACAGGAAGCTGCTTCAATAAAAATTATGATAGGGGAAAGGCGCCTATGATGGCATAGCGCCTATGATGGCATACCGGTCATATTTCCATTAAAATTGGTTTTGGTAAAAAAATGATTAGACCTACATGACTATACTGACTTTACATTAGTTTTAGTGAAAAAACGTCCCTTGTGCACAAGTATTGTTTTTATAATCAACAAAAATCGATTTTGGGATGTGCTGTTGTAGTTTTATTACCTTCATATATTTAAGATTGTGATTTTACTATTAACTGTGCAGAAATGAAGTTTTCATGCATTTTATATTCAAGTTTTGTGCATTTAGTGGAATAGTTACTTTAATTTTATCTTTTGAACAAAGCAGACACAGCTTGTTTTAATGAAAATGATGACTTTTACCCATGATGGCATACTGACGAGTTGGGGGTGTTGAAATATTAACGAGTTGGGAAAACCTTTTTTTTTTTCATAAGAAAAACTTATTTTTAAGTAAAGTTAAAAGAAAGCGATGATCCAAAATTTTATTTTGGTCCAAAAAATACGTAAAACGTAATATATTCTATGCACATGCGCAAAATTTTACAATGCCGGTGTGTAGCATGAAATGGTAAATTAGGATGGTTTCGAGTAATTTCTGGCTTTTCTGAGGGAAGACTCTAAGGTTAAATGAAATCATTAAGTTACCCTCGATCCTAACTAGCCCCATCCTCCCCTATGCCATCATAGGAGCAGTGGTTGCCTATGATGGCATACTTGTGCTTTTTTTACAATAAGACTAACTTATAAAAAAAATAAAACTGATGAAAACTCCCAGGGTAATTATTGTTCTAGATGTAACAAGGAATGTATCCATATCAAAACTTTTATTATTGGTCTTCAGGATACTGAATAATGAAGCTTCAAAGTTAAGTATGCCATCATAGGCGCCTTTCCCCTATTTCAAAAATTACAAATTGCACAACCAAACAAAGGTTAATCTAGCAATAAAATTAAAAAAAAAATCTTGACCATAGATTAACCATTATTCAGTCCCTCGCTAAAATTTTGTAGAATTAAAAAACTAGAATTTTGATCGTAAGTGGATTTTTTAAAATTTGTTTATTACTCATATCTTTAAACTCTTTCTTAATGATATCATACATCCAGACTTTTTGCTTTGTAATTTTTTGATATTAATTACTTAATCTGTGGTAAGGACTTCTTGGGGCATCTAATTAAAGCTAAAAAAAAAATGAAGTCAAAAAACAAACTTTGGTTTAAATGTAGAGCATGTGGTTTTTTTTTGCTTTTTTATTATTTATATAGCCGTACAAATATTTACAAGTTTCGTGTTTTATAATATATATATATAAAGATGGCAAGTATGAGAAGAAGACAGGTTTGTGTTATAACCAAGTCCCTTGTTTTTTATAGTTATTTATATATAGGGGAAGTGGGGGCATAACAGCCCCCGTAACGTTTAGATTAATGGAGTATGAAAATAAAAATGGCATGCCTTTTTTTAAAAGCGTATTTTGATAAACACATCATTAAGCTTTAAATTGCTGCAATTAAGAAAAAAATAAAACTGTTTTTGAAAATGTTATAACACAGAAATTAGACTTAGTGAAAAAAACGGTTGTGCCTCTATAGTAAGGCACAACCGCACCCTAAAGTATATATATATATATATAAATAAATATATATATATATATATAAATAAATATATATATATATAAATAAATATATATATATATTATATATATACATATATATATATATATATATATATATATATATATATATATATATATATATATATATATATATATATATATATATATATATATATATATATATATATATATATATATATATATATATATATATATATATATATATATATATATATATATATATATATATATATATATATATATATATATATATATATATATATATATATATATATATATATATATATATATATATATATATATATATATATATATATATATATATATATATATATATATATATATATATATATATATATATATATATATATATATATATATGTATGTATTTGAATGTCACAAAAAATTTGTGATAAATATCGCGTGAAAAAAATGGACCGTATCAAGACTATGTTCCAAATATCGTTCTACGGGAACGTTGGCAGCAGATAACAAAGGTGGAAGACCGCGTTCCACCACTTCTAGAGAGGGTTCTATGATCGTCAGATCCGTCAAGAAGGATCCCTGGTTATCAACAGTCGAGATACAAAAGCAATTAGAGCTGCCTGTATTGGACCGAACAATCAGACGACGTGCTGTTGAAGCCGGATTGTTTTCTCGACGCCCTGCAAAGAAACCGCTGGTTTCACTAAAAAACCAGTAGAAAAGACTCCTGTTTGCTACATCTCATATTGACTGGAATGTGCAGAAATGGCAAACTGTCCTGTTCAGTGATGAATCGAAGTTCAACATCATTGGGAGCGATGGCATTTGCCGTGTACGTCGACCGGCCGGAAAACGCCTGTGATGAATAAAACTTTGTGATGAATAAAACTTGAAGAACTTTGTCTCTAAACAGTTACATAGTTATTTCTCTAAATTGAAAAAATGCAGCACTTTTATATAAAGAAACTAAATTAACATTAGTTGGTTGCACTCGTTTTGTCCGATACTGTAAATGCGGATGTTGTTTCAAAAGGTTGGATAAAGTAAAAAATTAGAGTGGAGTATCTAGAGTTTTTTTGGAAACGAAGTTGAGTTTCCTAAATGAAATACAAGAAACAATCAACAAAAACAAAAATGTCATTAAGCTTGGAACACATTACTGTACTGCCTGTATTAAAAGAGCACGAAAAAGGAGAATAAGGAAATAAATTCACCGTTAAGTAGATTTAACCTCAGTCGTTTGTTAAGTAGATTAGGTTAATGTTAAGTAGATTAAGTCACCGTTAAGTTTGTTAAGTAGATTAGGTCCGTTTGTTAAGTAGATTAGGTCACCGTTAAGTAGATTAATCTCAGTCGTTTGATTTTCAAACAACGAATCTTGAGTTGTCTGAAACGCTTGAAACAAATCGAATATCAGCCCACCGATTATTGAACAAAATGAACAAATATCACTAAAGTCTTCAAAAAGTTTTCTAGTTGAGTTTAAAAAAGAATTAGTTGAGCTAAAAAAAAGCGAAGAAATGAGCGAAAAAAATACATTAATTTTGGTGTATATACCTCGAACAACTGCTTCTCATCGCTATTGTTTCGTATGTCACATTAAAAACTCTTCAAAAAATTTCAAATTCTTTTCAGGGCAAGGCATTATTGACGCTTATGTCCAAAAAAAAATTCTTATACCTACTGGATCACGATGCTGCGGAGAGTATTTGAACGAAGTTGGATTATTAAACAATGAAGCTTTAAATCAGCTGATTGTTGTTAAAAAGAATGTGAAACTAGATGCATCAAAGTGAAATCTTTACTAGAGATGTTTCGATATTACGCTCAGCATAGCAGTTTATTTTCTGATATTTCAAAACTACCTGAATCTATTAATTGAAGTTTTCTGATATTTCAAAACTACCTGATTCTATTTGCCAGCGAACTTTTGGATTCTATAGACAACAATTTGAAGAACTAAGTGGAGATTTGATTTCACTCAGAAACACCAGTAGTAGATCTAAACCTCAAGTTCTAGCCATCTTTCTGTTTTGGCTAAAAACTGGTCTTGATCAATACACTGTCACTGATTATTTTGATATTGACTCTTATTTTGAAGTATCTCGATATTTGCAACAAGTAAGAGATGCTTTTGTCAAAGATTTTATCCCTAATAACTTAGGTATAGGTCACTTAACAAGGAGTGAATGGTTAGCAAATAATAGCGAATTTGCCAAAGAAAAATTTAGTGCTAAAGAATCTCAGTTGATATTAGTTGTCGACGGAACTTACTGTTATTGTCAAAAGAGCAGCAACAACTATTTTCAACGAAAAACATTCAGCATACAAAAAAAACAACATATTTTTTCATTTGATATAGAAAATAAAAAAGGTTAAACCTTTTTTATTTTCTATATCAAATGGAAAAATAGTCAATGTATTTGGACTTCACGAGGCAACAAAAAGCGATGCTTCAATCATAAATTCTCTTATTATCAGATCTCGTCATTTTAAGTCTACAAAGTATAAAGTGTACGTGCAATATTTACCTAACACAAATGATGAAACTGGAATCGAAGGATGGTACTGTACTTGTAAAACCGGCATGAGAACTGTAGATTGCTGTGCGCATATCGCTAGCTTAATTTATTATTTAGCATGTGGAAAGTACTTAGAGATGCTTTCGAATCCAACTGGATTACTAACATTCTTTTTTACTGATAGCGCTAAACCAGAAACTTCAATGTTGACACAAATTGAAACTTTGGAAGATGAAGTTTATGAGTCAAAAAAATTTAAAAAGTTTTTGAAAAAGAAGCCTACAATTAATTTAGTTTCTTCTTCTGAGTCATTTGATGATCATTTAAGCATAGATGAAGATAAATCTATCAAGAATAAAAAGCTTATTAAATCAAATTTTAAAAAGCCAGTTAAATTATTGAACACATGTACAATTGATTATTTTTTACTCGCGCTTTGGACTTCAAGCAAGCTGTCTAAGAACATATTGAATAATTTTAAAAACTCTTATATCAAAGAAAAAATTGCTTCTATAATAGAGTTTATTGATTCCAATGAATGCGATAAAGCAAAAAGTAATTGGCTCTTAGACATTTGCAAGCTTTGTGTTTCTCAAGAAAATGGAAATCACTTGATCTGTACATTCGGAACTGAAATGGAGCATTTCATTAATTTCATTAAGCCAATTCAGTCTTTTGAGTCACAAGTAGTTTGCAATAATCAATAGTGCATGCGAAGTTCAACTAGAACTATTAATGATCTCTACTTCTCAAAAGTAGGTGAAGACGTAGTCTTGAACTTAAAAAGTAGGTGACGACGTATTCTTGAACTTAAAAAGTAGGTGAAGACGTAGTCTTGAACTTTTTTCTTTAAAAAAAGTGCTCTTTTTGCTCACATCAACTTTCGAATTCTAATAACTTTAATGGTGCTCCTCCTTATCTTTTCATTGAGTCGGATATTCGAGATAAGTTAAATGTCCATCAACAACCGAATGAAATATCTTTCGGCGAAAGTAACATGTACAAGTTTATATGCACTACCTATTGCAAAAGACAGCATTTTCGAAGTATTTTTAATATAAAATCAAAACTTTATTTAGTGGATGATTTATGCCCACAGAAACATGATTTGGATATCCCTAATCATCATATTTCTACTTGCGTTTATTATTTAGTGTGAACGAGAGATTAAAGTAACATGAATCGAATCTATATAGTGTGTTCCGAATTAAATTAAAAAAAAACTGAACTTTATAATTTAAAAACAACTGTGCAGAATATGTAAACATACTTAAAAATACTAGATATTTAATAAATAAAACGAATGCTTAACTGAGCAAAGAAAATTTAACAAGCGATTTATAAGTCTTTATTTTGAAATATAGTTGAAAATGTATTTTTTATTTCATAGATTAGCCTTTTATCAATTCCAAGTTAGAAACTTAAAAAAAAACAGCTAAGAAGCCACTTTAAATAAAACTTAGCAAAATTGAAGGGGCACTACAACTACTACTACTAAAACCAGGAGCGGATCCAGGATTTATATTGACTGTAGCAAAACTGCCATAAATTTTTTTTGTCTGAAAAAAAAAAAAAAAAAGGTCTACGCTTTTCACATTTGCCGACAGTACTAAAAGTCTAAGTTTGCCGACTGTACTATATGACCTACATATGTCTAAAAGGGCTAAATTTGCAAACATAATGAAATAAAATACATTGATAGAGGGTGGGGGGTAGGGGGGAGGTCACACATTATTCGCGCCAGCCTTGGATGTACAATGGCTTGTAGTGATACATGAGGTCCCCTACCATTGCTTTCTTCTTCCGTCTGTTTAGAGCAGAAGAACGTTACTTTATTTAAGCGACATTAAAATTCTAGTTAAACTAAATACCTTTTAATGAAATGATAGTTTACTTGTCTTTTATGACCTTTAATCATGATAAAACCCTGACCGAACCCTTATCCTCAGTCGATGTATTTACGTTTAATTCTTGGTATTCCAAATGCCAGTCAATGTATTTATGCCAAATAATACACAAAACATTATCATATACATTTATCTATATATTTAAATCAACAAAATATTTGTGCTTGTTAAAATGTTTTGGTCTGCAAAAAAATTGGAGGTTGATATTTGAAAATGAAAACGACAAGTTTAATCTAAATTTGTTTAAAATTCAATTCTTTTATTTAATTAAAGTTTGTTTTAAAACACATTATGCTTTATTTAATGGCTGACTTTATAAAATATCTGAAAATTAAAATAGATACTGTAATGATGTATATAAATTTATACAAACAATTAATAAATATTTTCAAGTTTTTATTAATAAACTTCATTACTTCATTACAATAAACTTTTTTGTCAAATAATGAAAAAAATAAACAGGTTTCAAATCAAATAAAATATAAAACTTAAGTAACTAATCTTTTTCAATAAAAATATATTGCTTTAAATAAATAAGAAATGCTTTTAATATTTAAAAACAGCAAACTTTATGCATATTACAATTAACAGCAATACAATTAACAAATCTCAGCAAATAATAAAAACAAAAGTGTCAATGAATAAATGTCAACCTAACAAGACAAACTTAATATGGTCGTTCTTTGTTTAAAACAACATAGCTCTTTGATTTTGATGTAGAAAGTTTTTAGTGGTTTTTTATAAATTAATATAGAAAAGTATATTGTAACGATAGCACTCAATTTCAATTAAGTAATGCGTTAAAGCATAAAAGTATTGAATATGGAAGTCAAACAAACTTTATCTTTAATCAAACTAAAGAAAAGCCATTGAACAGTATTGTCTAAAGGACTTTTTAATCCACCTGTTTCAAATGATTTTGGATATTGTCCAAAGTTTAAAAAAATAAAACACTGGTCAAAATTTCATATTCGTTAAGCAAATCATAATTTCAAAATACATTTTAATATAAACAAGAGACTTCTTTGGTTTCGAAGAACACCAAAAAAATATGTCTAAAGATACTTTTCTTAAATTTCTAAATTCTGTTTCAAGTAGTTCGGTAACAAATTTTCCTAACATAATATACTTGTAACAAAAATATTTCTCTTAATAGCATTTTAATCAGCTAGATTATTTCTTCACGTGTATAATTTGTGAAATGCATTGCGATATGTGTTAATATTTTATGCGTATTTTCTGATTTTTTTCATGCATAGTGCTGTATCGCAAAAATCCAAAACAAACTTTCTTTGTTTATCATTTAGATCTCTGAGGAAGCTTTTTGATCATTATTGAACCTAAAATATATGCCCACACTTTTTATATTAAAAGTTTTCCATTATGTGAAAGCAAGTTTAATAAAATCACCAGTCTTGTTAACGCTTGAGATAGTAGAAGTTTCAGGGTGATTAAGAAGAACATTGTAAGTATTATCAGAAAAAACGTTTTGCTTTCTGAGTCCATTATTTTGTATGTGATATCGTGGACAAAAGTCAAACAACAAAAGAGTTCTATCTGTAGTTAACCAAGGTTTTTCATAAAATGTTAGAGTTATATGTGATAAATATTCATCACATATAACTGCCTTTGCTTTGCTATTTGACTATCTTACTGATTTTAAAGTTAAATAAATTTGATCATATAAAAATTAGGAATTTATTTGTTTACAGGTTTTCACAACATTTTCAAAAGAAATTTACGACGATCAAACATAACTTGTATTACAAGTTATCGTAACATCTAAAACACTTTTCGAAAAAGAATTTATATCAATGGTTTTCCAAAAACAGCAACTTTCTGATACAGTAACATTTTTGTAACATACATCTTGTCACAGAGAATAATAGTTCCCAGTAGAAATTTCCAAATTAAAAAAAAAAGTAGTAGAAAGTTCATTGCAATTTTAGAATAAACTAAAAAACTATCTTAGAGGAAAATTGTGCAAAATGTTATTTAGTTTGACCTTTTTGAAATTTTGAAGTCAATCAGATCATATAATAAAGTGTTGCTAGACGTTTTAAAACTCGCATTTGGTAAACATTCTATCCAACGTGTTTTCTCTTTTTTTGGGAAATCTATAAGTTTTTTAAAACGCTTTTTAGATCGTTTGACTTCAATGATAAATAACTCGTAGAACAACAATAACCTCATTTCACCATTTTTCATAAACATAAACAAATTTCACCATTTTCATAATAGACTAAATAAAGAAACCAACAGACAGTGGTAATTAATTTAGTCTTTAATTATAAAACCTTTTCATTTAATAATTGCTATCCACTTCATTAAAATTAATTTTATAATGGAGAGTGGATATTTAACAGAATTTCTGTCTTTGCTACACAACTTTTTTTTTGCACCAGGTTCTCGCTTGATGACTTTTAGTCACTAGGTAAGACCTCCTTGTTAATAAAAAGATTTGACCTAAATAGCCTTATATATAAATTATCGAGGGTATGTATAGAGTTGTTTCAAAATATGACAAATTGACTTAAGCTACAGTTGCTACAGTCAATTTGTCATTTTTTAAACTCCCAGTTCAATTTAAGTTGATACGCTGCGAAATGTTTGACATTCTTTCAAAATTTTATGAACATGCGAGACAAAACCTGGGTTAAAACATGGGTTTTTCAGTGAAGCATTTCATTTTTTCGAATGAAATATTTGCGTAACATAGTCAACTTGGCTCAGATACAATTAAATGAATTTTTGAAGGGCCGCATTTTGATTACTTGTAACCTCCATATTTTATTTAAATTATTACTTTCTTTTGCATGAAAAAAAAATTGGCATGTAAAAAATAAAAAGAGAAAAAAAAACCTGCGCTGACTGTTGCAATTGCTACACTTGCTACAGCCTGGATCCGCTTCTGACAACTACTACTACTACTACTAATACTACTACTACTACTACTACTACTACTACTACTACTACTACTACTACTACTACTACTACTACTACTACTACTACTAAAACTATTAAGTTCGGCAATAATTTATATAATATACAATAATGCCTTATATTTTAATAAATGTAAACTAGAACTCCACTACAGCGATTATTTATTTTCCTTTCAAGAGAGATCATTTCAAAATAAAAGAAAGATAAAAATTAGAATTTTTATTAATATTGTCCAAGTTTCAATTAAGCAAATAATATTAAAAAAGTATTTATTTTTCTCAAGTAAATTTTGTAACTTTTTAAAATTACAATTGATGCTTCTGATATTTACGCGTAGAATTCTAATTTGATCGTTGCTTTCGTTGTTAACATTCTTAAATAGAATTCCTTCAATTCATTTGGATAATAGTAAGAACATTCTATTTTCGTATGATGAAAATAATTAATATCTGGGTCGGAGTTTTCGTGTAATGAAAAATATTTCGTTTCAAAAAAATTAAAGGCAAAGGTTTCAAAGTCACGATTAGTTATAACAAACAAACTGAAAAGGAGTTCTTTTAAAGAAAGAGCGTATTTACTTTCGAAATTCTCTAGAAAAAAGTTTTTTGCACTTTTTAACTGCATACTTACCTTCAAGTCGCAACTTTTTGACCCACAACTTCTGATCGATTTTTTAGCGAAATTTTTATTAACATATATCCCAGTTCCTCGCAAGTTTTTGTGTAGTGTTAAGTATTTTTGTTTTGAAAATTTAATAACCTTAGGACAAGAATTCTTGGTTTCTTGTCTTTTTTAGTTTGGCTAAATAAATAAATAAAGATTTATTAGAACAAGTTTAAAAAAAACATGTTCTAAAGGACATACAGGTCCAATAATAGACACTGACAATATGCCCTTGAATAAGAAAACAAAGTACATAGGAACAAATATAGTTTATAATAGAAACATTCAAGATTTCATATATTTACTTTATAGTAAACATATGAAATCTTGATTGAAAGCTAATTTTATGAGCTTTTTCTATTATAATATCATTCTTAATTTTAAGTTGTTTATTGAACATTTTATTTACTGCATTTTCGCACTCAGCCCAATTTTCATTTGGTTTTTCATATATTCCGTCTAATCTTGTTATTCCTTTGAGACCGTTTTTCCAAATTTAATCTTATATTATTCCTTCGAGACCGGTTCTCTAAATCTTTTTATTTAAATTTGTTTGTTTCCTTTTCATAACGCTTCGTGATCTGATTTATTTTTTCCATAATGCTTGTTTCTTGGAAGCTAAAACTATCTTTAAAATCGCGTAGGTAGTTTTCTATGCAAAAGACTTTTTTTGTATTTTTTTAAAAATATTTGTTTTAGTTTGTCTTTTTTTGTAAAATATTGTTCACTGTGGACCAGAGTGACCGCCAGGTTAAGTTGTTCCCCAGGTCTGATTTTTCTTTTTCAATAGTTGGGTATACATTAGTAGACACCATTTATGACATTAAAAACTTCTGAGTGATTGGACAAAGTCAAAAAAAATTTGCTCAAAAATATTTATTTTTAGCCATAAAAATCTTAATAAATTAGGTGAAAACTCGGTTGAAAGTCCGCGAAATTATTAAATTGTATATACAATGGCGGACTGTTTACATAAAACGTGTGCTGTTTGTCTTACACAGTTCGGGAAAAAGTCATCTAAAATTCAAAAGATCACTCCAGCAATTGAAACAAAGATAAAAACTTTCGTCTGGAGTCAGTATAGTTTAGATGTAACCAACTATCCCAAGGTTATTTGTAACAATTGCCACAGAAACCTCTATGATCTCGACAAGAACAAGGTGGAGTACCTAGGGAACTGGATAGTGAAGATATCCAAGGTAAAATTCATGTTAATCTGTTTTTTTATGTATAATAATTATTATTAATTTCTAGTTAATACTTTGTTATATTTACAATCACACAGTTTCTTAACTAAAAATATAGAACAGATTTTTTTTTTTAATACATGTTATTACAACATTTACTTAGTACATGTTATTAATACATATACATGTATTAAAAAATAATACATGTGTTATTAAAAAAACTTTCAGTTTTTCTATTGTATGCGTAGACTTAAAATGTATATAACTTTATATATTATATATACAGCACGATAAGTATATGTATATACATATACTTAGTTTAAGTATGACATGCATGGAAGTATTTGAGTATAATATGTATGTATGTAGACTACATACATACTACATATATACTACATTGTAGTATATAAATATTAGTTATACAAAACATGTATATAAGGTTGTATAAGATAAACAACTAATTACTATTTATTTATTAACTATTTATTTACTGTTTACAGTGTAAGCTTAAAATTTAATTATATAGTATATATAGTTAAACTTACATAGTGTATAGTAAAATACCATTTAGTATGCTAAAATAATATCACTTACTGATCAATATTTTTTCCATTATTTTAGATTGATAGATTGCATCTTAGAAGATCATCAAATATCAAAGACATTGTTGATGAAATCAGTGCTTCTAATGATTCTGAACATGCAAAGTCTTCCAGACTATGTTCAACATGCTTTGGCTTTGTAGGTTAGAATTTTATTATTATAGTTGTTTTATTTTTTTATATATGTAATGCTTCATATATATAATGCTTCACATAACAAAATTTATTGTACTTAATAAAATATTTAGTTAATTAAAAATTTTGTTCATTTGTTTTCAAACAAAAATATTTAGTGCAAGGAGTGGCTCATATCTGTACAGAGAGCAGAGCTGTGAACAATCTCATTGAAGCGGCAGAACAGCTTGGACCTAAATATTTAGAACGGGTAGCCTCAGGCAAGTATATTAAGCTGTTCTTTAATATAAATACATATTTAAAATTCCAAATAATAAACATATTTTATTTATGTATGTTGCCAGGTATACTTAAGCACAAGATGGAAGCTGAAAATATTTGTAGAGGACAGAAGTTTCAGTTGGCTACTCAAGGGTCTCCTTTGAACATTGTGGTTGGAGCTCCTGACAAAAAAACTGATCGAATTGAGCTGAAACAGGTGTCCTTTGGTACTGTTATGGAGTTGGTTAAATCTCTTGAGCTTTCAAAAAATCAAACAAAGAATTTTTGTTCCAAATATAGATCTAGTATGGGAACTCAAACCTGTATTGAAGCGAACATCTTTGAAAAAATTGAAGCTCTCCATAACCGTATAGATGAATTTTACACTTCTAAAGAAGTAGGTTTTATGGATGGAGAAGAAGCCATTACTAGAACATTGGTTCATGTAAAAGATACATCTACATTTATACAGCACGTCATTACAGAAAGAGGAATAGATCCACATGACTCCATATTGAGAATAGCTATGGATTCAGGTCAGGGATTCCTTAAAGTTACTGTAAATGTGTTTAATCCCCTGGAAAAAACTTCTTCAGATTCAGAGCTAGATGATGCTGGAGTAAAAAGATCCTTTCTTATAGCAATTGTTGAGGGGGTTTCTGAAGCTAACGATAATCTTTGGAAGCTTATTGAGCCCCTGAATTTAAATGATGTAAAGTTTTACGTTGCATTTGATCTAAAATGTGCAAATTCAGTGTTTGGAATTAGTAGTCATGCTGGGAAATACAGTTGTTTATATTGTGAGGGATCCTGCACTCTTGAGCCTGGAATTAAACGAACACTTAGGTCATTGGATGATCATTATAACAACTTTACCCTTGACGGAAAGAAGAAGTCAAAAATGTCACACTTTAAAAATGTTACAAATCCAAGACTTTTGTACAAAGAGGAAGATCCTGAAACTCTTCTCGAAGAGTTGGTTCTTGTTCCTGAGCTCCATGTTCTAATGGGAATAGTAAATAAACTTGCAGTACTTCTAGTTAGTGTATGGCCTTTGTTTGAGAAGTGGTTACAATCAAACTACATCATGTTTCGAGGATACCAAGGCATAGGGCTTGACGGAAACAATGCAAGCAAGTTCCTGAAGTTGGTGGATATACTTGAAAGAGATATTATAAACAATGGAAAATATGACTTACTACCAATAGTAAACTGTGTTAGAAAGTTTAAATGTCTTCAAGCAGAAGCATTTGGTATGGTAGCAGGGGATAACATCAGCACTGCTGTTCTGGAGTTTAAAAAGTCCTATGCAGATTTGATTGAATACGTGCATGCCACATTTGAGGGTATCAAGCTCAGTGTTACATGGAAAGTTCACATAGCAGTATGTCATATACTTCCTTTTCTTCATTCTACTGACTGCGGCCTAGGAGTTTACTGTGAGCAAACAGGAGAAGCTATTCATCATGAATTCAAAAAAACATGGAATAGATACAAACGAAGAGTTAACCATATAGATTATGCAAAACGACTAAAATCCAGTGTTGTCGAGTTTGCATCAAAAAAACATTAAATAAACTGAATAATTATATAATTTAATTTAATGTTTATAATTTCAAGTATATATTGTAAAGTATATTATTTATAGATTTAGATTTATATTATAACTAGTTAACATAAAGCTTTTTTACTTTGTGCTTTTATTTGTATAGGATAAGTTACACCTATTTTTTAATTATTTTTTTTTCAATTTTTTTTAACACCCTAGAAGTTTTAAATGTTATAAATAGTGTCTTCCCAAAATGTTATAAATAGTGTCTTCCCAAAATGTTAGAAATAGTGTATACCCAACTATTGAAAAAAAAAAATCAGACCTAGGGAACATTTTAATCTGGTGGTCACTCAGGTCCACAGTGATAAGTATAGCTATTTTTTGATTTTTTTGTCTCATTTTTTTTTTGAAAATTCCAACACCCCAGAAGTTCTAAATGCTATAAATGGTGTCTACTAATGTATATCTAGCTATTGCAAAAAAAAAAAATGACCTGGGGAACAACTCAACCTGGCGGTCACTCTGGTCCACAGTGTGTTATTATCTTTGTAAAATATGCCTTTCTTTGTAAAAAATTTGTTTGTCTACATCTTTTTCAATTTTATCTAATCAATTAGTGAGTATTTTAAAATTTGCACTAACTATATCAGTTATATCAATATATTTAGATATATCATATTTTAGTTTAATTAATAATTAAAATCCTATAGTCAGATTTTTAGAAAATTTATTTTAAATAAATAAATCTATGATATCTAAAGGTGTTTATTTAAAATAAAGTTTAAGCACATTAAGATTCTTTTTACCCTTTTTAATTTATATTTTTGTGAAATTTTTGTATTATCCGTAAGAAAATATAAAAACTTGTACCTAAAAACATGCACCTAAACATAGCGCTTGTAAACGACAGTGAGAGAAAGAATACCACGAGTAAGTGAAAAAAATGATTAACTGACCCACGAAAATATTGAGGACCAACATTACATTTAAAACTTTATTTTTTTGAGATATTTCATAGTAACTTGTCCTTATAAAAAGTAAGAAATCCAACTGAATCTTCAATAAATCAATAATTTTTAAAATGAAAATACCTATATCTTAATGCATTATAACAACATTTCCGCTATTTATTTACTTTCGACCAAACCCGACTATATAATAACAAAAAAATTTATTTATGAAATTATTAAAGTATTGTTATGAAGTATAATATATATATATATATATATATATATATATATATATATATATATATATATATATATATATATATAAAATAATAATATTGTTATAATAACTGTTAATAATAATACAGTTATGTAATAATTAAATAATACACAAATTATTCAAATGTAATCATATATTAAATTTAAGATTATTATGATATATATTTCTATTTTAACATATACTTTTTATTGTGTCATTATCTATTATAAATTTATTATATATCATATTATTATGTTACATTTTATGTACTGTGTTATATCAAAAGAATATAAATTAAAAATTTAATCACGCTCTACAAATTTTTCCTAAATCAATTATATATTATTATTTACTAAAAATCACCGGATTATTTACTAAAAATCACCGGATATGCCGTTTGGAAAATAAAACTTAGAAATCTATAGCAGTCTGGATTCGAAATAAACACAACAAATAAATAGATAAACAAAAACACGCTGTTATAAAAAAATGAAAGAAAAGAAAAAAAAAAGAATTGACGAAGAATTAACTCGATTTAATACTACACAAGTTTATTTTTGATACATAAAATTGTTGTTCATACCTTAAAGATGTAACTAAAGATTGTAAAATGAACTTGTCTCGTTATAAAATTAAGCCAACCATTTCGAAAGCTTTTGGTGCAACATAAATTGCAGAATAACCAATGAGAGTATACGTGATAAAAAGATATGGAATAACAAATATATGGTCAGCTTTCCTGTCTGTGGTTTTGCTACCTTCGGAATTCATGAAGTTAAAAAAACTATGAATCAGTGTTTTTAAACAAATTTTAATGGGCACTATGATAGCTACACCGATAATAAATCGAGATGCTCCAAACAAAACCCACGGTATAAATCCACTTGAGAACATTGCAACTGGAGCATTTTTGTACGGCTCCGGTAATGGAACTTGATCAATGTAATACATATTCCATGCGGCTAAAGTGCAACCACACCCTACGCAAATTATTCGTGCAGTATCATTGCGTGTTTCCATGCATTGTGTGGGAAAAACATATATCATAAGCATGGGAATAATTAAAATTATAATCCAAGCATTACTAGATGCCAGAAACATCTCTAATGTTATATCCAAATATGGCAGCCATAATGCAGTTACAAAAAATGCTACAGAAATCCCAGCAACAATGTCCTTAAAAAAATAATATCCATTAAATTTTAATGACTCATTAAATTTTATTTTTATGCATTTAGCATTTTATTATTATTATTATTAATATTATT
>NC_088928.1:41485000-41525000 GCF_038396675.1 Hydra vulgaris
AAAAAAAATTCTTTATCCCTTAGTTTATTCTTATTTAAATTTCTAAAAACTTACAACTTTGATTCATAAGTCATAATAAATTAATGAAATTAAGATACAAACTAAATTACTAAAAGATTATTTAAAAGCCAGTTTGAGATTACTTGTGCAATAATTTGTCATAAACATAAATGGTAACATAAAATCAAAAGATTTATAAAACATATAGTTATCATTTCGTATTTAATGATTCAATATAAAAAATAATACTATAAAATTATTTCATCTTATCACTTTTTGTGAGTAGCTCTATCTCTATTTCAACAATTATAATATATTTTTAAACCTTTAATATTAGCATTCATTTTATAATACTTTTAAAGGGAAAAAATGGGCAAGAATTTGACAATTTCTTTCCGGATGCAAAATTTGAAAGGTACATGGTCACCTTAACTTAAGAATCAGAAGCTAATTAAAGATAATCCTGATAGAAAACCAAGATAACAGACTTTATTTATTTTGGTTAGGAGTAAACAAGTCAGGGTCTGTTAGGATTATCTTGAAAATCAAAATAATTCTAAAAGACTTTACTAAATTTTATTTTTAGTAAACAGATTTGTTATTAATTTAAAAAAATACATTATTTCATTTATAATATTATCAAATAGTAATCTCAAAAATAATAGTTTTTTAATTATAAATTTTAATTGATGTCAAACACAATACAGTGATGCTAGGTTTGGAATTTAGACTTTTTAACATCATATTATTCTAGATTTCTACATCAATTGGTTTTCATATTCAATTCCAAGAAAGTGAGGTTATAGACATTCAGTTAGATAAAATTATACTTTCTGTAAGAAAGTATAACTTTAAGTAAGAAAAAAATTATACTTTCTGTTTTTAGTTTTTATATAATAAACTGTGATTATTAAAATAGTTTACAATCTATGAAAATACTTAAAACTTAAAATTTGTTAAAATATTAAAAATAATAAAAACTTTTCTCAATATTTTTTGTTTACAAAAAAAACAACCATTTAATTTAATTTATTTAAAAACCATTTTGAAAACTATGAGTAATAAAATAAAATAACAATCTCTTTGAAACCAACTAAAATAATGACTTACATGAAAACTGTGCATTCCACGGTAAACCCTACTAAAGCACACAAGACCTGTCCATAAAATATGAAACAAAATTCCATAAACCAAGTCATACTAAAACAAAAAGAATATCTTTAAAACAAATCATCAAAAAAAAAAAGAAAAAAAGAATCTTACCAGATTACCAAACAAGCAACAAGTTATAAATGCAAAAGATTAACATTAAAAATATTTTGAATCTTTTAACTGTTTTTAATTCTGCTTTAACAATCTCTTTAAAAATACAGTTTAAAAAATACTTATAAATAAAGTAATCATGCAAAAAACATCATAAAACCAATAAAAACAGTTTAGAATAAAGTGTGTCCAAGAATTAAAACCTTTATTAATTTGAACTTGTTTCTCCATAAATGATCTTGATTGGGTAATACTTTTGAAACAAACAAAAAAGAGTTGTCTAAGTTGTTGACTCAGAGGAAATAAATGTGTAAAAAAAGCTTACACAATAAAGCATATAATTCAAAAAAGTAAAGATGTTGGTTGAGTAAACCAGGTAAAATGCCTATTAGTGAAAAAAATGTAGAAAACCTAGATCAAGAATTTTTAAATTTTCAAAAATAGTAACTCTATTTTGTAAAAAAACCATCAAAAAACTGTAAAAAACTAAACTTTTTTTAAAATATTAAAAACAATAGTTTTTATGCAATTAAATCTAAAGTAATAATATTTATACAAATTATATGTAATATATATTAGGGGGTCGATTTTACTACCACATATTGTGTAATGTAGCAGTAGTTGAAATAAAATTACTCACAAAATTTGAGAGATTTTTAATGCTTGCAGATTTGATTTTTAAGTTTTTTGAGGCCAAAAAATGCCTCAAAAAGTGCTATACGCAGAGTATAATTACCAAATTAATTATTAACTTAAAGTTAATAATTAATTTGGTAACTGTTTAAAGACTTTAAAGCAAAAATTTTATGCTTAAACATTTTAAATTTTAAATTTTATGCTTAAATTATTATTAAAAATTTACTTACAAATATCAAAATAAGTATTAATTTCACAACTTAAAACATTTTGATTAGGGATATATTTTTAAGTAAAATATTATTAAATGAATTAAAAAATATCATCATAAGAATGGGAACAATGTTCTTTTGTAATATATGTTTTACGCATCTTTCTGCTTAGTAATTTGGTTAAAACGTCGATTTTCATATCCATAAACATATTGGGATGCATATTGATTGTCGAATAAGAGAATAAGAAATAATGTCACAAATGAATTTAATGAATAAAATGAATTTAATGAATGTGACAAAAAATAAAAAATGTTGCAAAGGAGTTTAATGAATAGTTTCAAGAACAAAAAAATGGAATAGTGTTACAAATGAATTGAATGAATAGTGAAAAAAATAGAAAAAAGGAATAAAGCTTAATGAATGTCTTAAAGGAGTTTAATGAATAGTAAAAAAAATTAAAAAATAATTATTATAAATGTGTGTTTAGATTTGAGTAGATTAGATTCTGTTTCAGTATGACATTTCCGATGTCATACTGAAACAGCCTGCTGCCTATAAGATAGTTGGTGTATGTACTACACCAACTATTTTATAGCCTGCTGCCGCAAAGGAGTGCCGCTATATCAACTGAGGGCTTGGGGTTTGGTAGCAATCTTTTCTTTCATTATTCTTTGTTGTTTTTTTTGTTTTTGTAAAAGCTGTATGCTACAAAGATAAACAAAACAAGTAAGCAATTAATGAAATTAACTATTTGCGACACTATTCTGTTTTAACTATTTGCGACACTATTCCTTTTTTTTGTTTTTGACACTATTCATTAAATTCATTTGCAATACTATTCCTTTTTTTTTTGCAATATTAGGCCTTTTAAATATATTTGACACTATTCTGGAGTTCATTTTTGACTATTCCTGTCACCAAATTGATGCTAATTATCACATGTTTTTAAAAAAACATCTTAACTATAAAAACATACATTTGCTTTAGAGTCAGTATTGTTTGAAAACCAAAATTTTGTATTTTGTTGTCATATCTTTTACCATGGCATAAAGAATATTTTCAGGTCTTAAACATAGTGCGCTGTTTTTATTGTTTTGCTTTACAATAAGTTTAATATCATCAAAAGGGAGACTCTTTATTCAAGCAATAGTAAAAAAAACTATGCATGGAGAGTTGGAAATTTAAAGTTTTTTTTTTTAACCATGCTGGAGCATAAACTTTAACAACAAAGTAGACAAGTTTTTTTAAAGACACACATGCTTCTTTTTTTTCTAGTATTTAAATAGAGAAGGCAAATAGTTAAAGTTAACTACTTTGCATGGTTTAGGGGTCCAATTTTATAAGCAGCTCATTTTCCAGAAACTTTACCATAGCCTATACCTGTACAATATTCAAATAATAGTCTTTGATCGCAACTAAGATCTATTAGCATTTCTTCTGGAATACAACCATCTACTAATGGATTTTCAATACGATCAAACAAAATTGGATTTATATCTTGAATATTTGCAGCACATTTTTTACCAAGTAGTCCACTGAAGCTTCTTGATCCAGTTGTGCACTATCAAGTTTTTTAAAAAGAGCTCTTAATGGAAGTTCGTTTTGATGCAGTGCACAACCTAAAAGGTAAAGTTTTCTCTTTAACAACTTTTCTTATAATTCTAAAGCAAGCCTTGGGAGTTTAACTGGTTGCTATTCACTTTAATTGTAAAAAAAGTTTTGAAAAAAAAAAGTTTTCTTTTTGATTTACAAAAAATATTCAATTCAATTAAAAAAATTTACCTCTTGTATTAGATGAACCGCTTGAATTTACATTTGGTATAAGAGATTCTGTTTTGTCAGCTACCACATGAGATAATTGTTGTCAATCTTTATCAACCCTTGTGCTTTTCTTAACAGCTATATATCAATGGATGAAAGTTGATATGCACTCTTTGGACTGATTAGTTTCCTCTGGTCACGAAGATAAGCTCTGTCTTCAAGAGTTACTTTAGTATTTGGAGGGTATAGGCATATAATATGTTCTTCAATGCAATTTTCTTTATTACAAGATACTTTTCTGTCACTACAAGGATAGACATCTAATGAACAGAAATACGCAGAAATATTGAAGAGCTTGTTCAAGTTAGAATTGGCGCTTGCTTTGCCATGTTTGCAATTAATATTTTTAACGAGTACAAGAAGATCTTTAACTTTTCTATTAATAGATTTGTCAATTATAGGAGGTAATCTTGGATTTATTGTAGCAGCAACAACCAAAAATATTTTTGGTTAACTGCTGAACTGCTGAATTACTGATATAATATCTGCAGTTGGATTCATGCGAATAAGGTAGTAGTAGTACTGAAAAACATGTCTGAAAGTGCTTGGATTCGTTAACACAGGGTTCCCCACTTCATTTCGACATTGTATCATTCAATTTCGACATTATGTCAGTGCATTTCAATATCTATTTCAATTTTGCATTTGATTTAGACTGTTTTGCATTCAATTTTGACAGTGCTAAGAATACTTTAATATACAAATAAAACAATTTATTGATTCTTCCTAAACTCATGAAGATAATATAACTTTTTAGTTTGTATGCAAACTAAAATTTAAACGAAAAATTATTACATATAAAGTATTGTTACATATAACTGCAAATATTCTTATTAAAAATAAAAAAAACAAAAGTAAGTTTATTCATCAATAATTGATTCTCTTCTTGAACACAGAATTATATAACTGAGCACGTGCCCAAAATAATTATTACAGTTTGTGCTAGAAATATTTAATGCACTGTTTTGTATATTTTTAAGTAGTTCCTCTTAAGTTCTAGACAAACATCATCAGATAAACTGTTTCCATTCAGAAAACATATTTTCAATAGGATTTAAAAATGGAAGAATATAAGGGGAAAAACATCAAAGAATGCCCAGCACGTACTATTTCATCTTGAACAACAGCAGCCTTATGAAAACGAGCATTGTCTAAAATAAAGATAGCTCCAACAACTTTATTAACAGCTAATTGTTCTAATACCAGACGAATAAAATACAAAAAGCTTTCTGTATTAAATGCTCTTGTTTGTACTTTATATATCAAATTTCCATTTTTGTTCATTACACAACAGACGGAAATAACTCTTGACCGTATATTGGCCATTGTTTGCATGGTCCTTTTTCCAGCTATATAATGTCCTCTTCTAATTCGCATTGAAAGACTAAATCCTACTTCATCAATAAAAAATATTTTATTGTCATTCATAGAAGACAATATATTCTTCATAAGTAGCTCTTTCATCAATAACATCTTCAGAATTTCTACTTTTTGGAATATTGTGAACACATTTTAAGTATAATTGAAACTATCAATGCATCTTGCTATAGTAGAATGACTAACTGAAATAGATTTTTGTTTAAAAAGTATTTGTTTAATTTCCTTAAGAGTTATTCCATAATTATCAATCCAACTTTTGATTAGTACCTTGGATTTTTCTGTTAATTTTTTATTTCTAGAACCACCTTTTAATTGGCGTTCTATCGGCGAACCATTTTTTATTTTTTTAATAACTGAATAAATTGTAGTTTGTTAAACTCCATAAATATTTGCAATTTCTGATAGTGAATTTCCATTTAAATAAGATTTGATTACCCGTAAATGGTTCTCATTGTTGATTGTTTGATTTGGATCACTGTTTATAAATATTGAAAATGATATTTAAACTTTTACTATGAACTCTGATTGTATTAAAGAGACAAATATTTTGGATAAAAAAAATATTTTTGTTTTCTAGATAAAAAATTATGACATTAAATTATAGTTTGATGAAAATTTGTAATTGTTGGAATATTTTCTAAAATGTGGATATTTTTTATTTGGTAATTAAAAATAATTAATCTGGTCAATAAAAGTAATGAATATCGCAATTAAAAACAATTATTATGGTAACTTGAAATAATTAATATCCACATAATTTATTTTACATATATATTTTATTTACATATACATATTCCACAAAAATTATTATATACATATTCCACAAAAATTATTTTTGAAACCACATTCATGATTAAAGTATCCAGTTAAAATATTTTAGAATTAAAAAAAAAGCTAAATTAATTATTTTATTGTCCTAATTAAATACAACCCATTATTATTTAACAAAATTTTTTATCATAAATATGAAAGATTTTATTTAAAATATAGTGTTTTTAAAATAGTCAAAATGTGATGCAACAGTATCAAAATTGAATGCAACAGTGTCAAAATGTAGTGATACAATGTCAAAATTGAATGATAAAATGTTGAAACGAGGTGAAAAATCCTGTAATAGCTCATGAGGGTCATTACAATACTTTTTTCACACTTCATTTGTATAATAGAAGTAACCTTGACTTTTGGCATTTTTGTGAAGCTTACTGGTTCATATGTACACAATGTATTAGAGTATATATTTTATTGAAATGGATCATTTTTTTGAAAAGTTTCATTTCTTTTAATATAGTTTATTTTAATCTACTTCAGAAATTGCAAAAGAAAATTCATTCAAAGACAACTACATAAAAATACTACTCATAAAAGCAAAAATTGAAATATTCATATGATTTTGCTTTTTTTTGATAATATTAGGAACTCATTTTATGTTCAAGGGTCTTGGGGACCCCTAAAAATATTTTTTATTTAAAAATTTTTCAAACCAGTGTATTTTTATCATTTAGAACACATCAAGAGGGTGGTAGCATATATTTTTCAAAAATGTAGACACCCTAATATATATATATATATATATATATATATATATATATATATATATATATATATATATATATATATATATGTATGTATATATGTATATATCTATATATATATATATATATATATATATATATATATATATATATATATATATATATATATATATATATATATATATATATATATATATATATATATATATATATATATATATTTCTGTAGTTTAATATCTTTGAAATTAAACAACTCTGTGTTTATAGACAACAAAGTTAAGTACACTTTATTATATATATATAAATATATATATATATATATATATATATATATATATATATATATATATATATATATATATATATATATACACATATGTATATGTATATTATGTTAGTGTATTTACAAATAGAGTGCTCAATGTTCTTAAAGAACAGAGAAATAATAAATTAGTAAAAAACACTTATCTAACTTTTTATATATATATCTTTATATATATATATATATATTTTTATATATTTTTATCTAACTTTATATATATATATATATATATATATATATATATATATATATATATATATATATATATATATATATATATATATATATATATATATATATATATATTTCTGTAGTTTAATATCTTTGAAATTAAACAACTCTGTGTTTATAGACGACAAAGTTAAATACACTTTATTATATATATATATATATATATATATATATATATATATATATATATATATATATATATATATATATATATATATATATATATATATATATATATATATATATATATATATATATGTAAATTATGTTAGTGTATTTACAAATAGAGTGCTCAATGTTCTTAAAGAACAGAGAAATAATAAATTAGTAAAAAACACTTATCTAACTTTTTTCTTCAATTTTAAGTTTCACCACTGCTGGATCATCAGGAAGAGTTACTAAATCTCAAAAAAAAATTCAATTTATAGAAAATAATATTTTACATGAAGTTATAAAGTATTATAACTAAAAATAAAAATAAAAAACAATTTTTAATTACTATATTTTTTGTTATTTTGTGAGGAAACAATACACTTGTAAATTACATTTTTCGAAAGGCATTTTCCATTTAGAGGGCAATCTATTTTTTGTTTACAATTACAATAATCAGTGTTTTTTTCTTTTATAGTTGTGGCCTTTTATAATTCTTTCTAAACTTTTTGTACAACTATAACTTACTTTAATGGTATTTCTGTTAAAAATCTTATGTAATTTATTAGAGGGAGGAAAATGTTTGTCTACTAAATTTAGAAAAATTTTACTTATATTTGAGACATTTTTGCTGTACCGGGGGTTAAACAAAATTATGTTTCTATTTCTATTACGCTTTTTTGCATTTTCTTTTCAAATTTTAGCTCGAAATTTTGAAAGCCAATTTTTTCAAGGGCATCTTCATAAACGCGTTTAGAGGAGTTAAAAATATTTTCATTAGAGGAGTTTTAGTTTAGCCTATTGTTAATTGAAATTGGAATTTGTTTTAGAATTTGAGGGAGATGGTTCGAATTCACATTAATATACAATAATTTGTCATTAGGCTTTTTGTAGGGTTTATAGGAACTTTCTGAGAGGTTAATGTGACATCAAGAAAATTCACTATTTTTAAATCTATGTTTATTTCAATTTGGAAGCCAATGTTTTTAAAAACTTTAATAATATCTTTTCTAATTAAATCGAGTTGTGGCCCTGAATTTTAATGCATTATTATTAAGCCGTCGTAGCGATAAAGACCTAATTGATTAATTTAGATAATTTTAGCTAGGGTATTTAAAATATATAAACCTACAAATTCGCAAATTTCTGCTCCGTCGCAACTTCCCATTGTTACATCAAAGCATTCATGCATGGTTTTTTTCTTCCACGTTTCTTTATTAAAATAGAGTAAAGTTTTTCTGCAATGCTTAATTATATGGGTAGTGTCCTCAGTAATTTCTAAATAGGATTTTACGAATTCTATTGTTTTATCTAAAATTTCTGCTGTAATTGAGGGGTAAAAATCAATAATATCAAATTGTATAAATGTGCATTCATTTTTATTGTTAATTTTAGAAAACCAATCTATGACATCTGTGGTATTTTTCCACTGATGTAAACCTAATTTTTTACGAATATATTTATTAATTTTGTCTAGTTTTATTTTACTAACGTGCCCTAGTTCACTTTTTGAAGGAAATAGCAGCCTACAAGGGAGTTTATTTTGAAAACTTGGTTTGTGATCTTTTAGTGAAACAAACCCCTTGCGCTCGTGCAACGGATTCAATACTCACATCTAAATTCATTTTTTTAGCAATGTTTTGAGCTTCTAAATTAATGGCAATTTTCAAGTTTTTTGGTGCTTTTTCATAATTATTAGAAATATTATCGCGCAGTATTTTTTGATGAGTTTCTGGGTTAATTTGGTAAATATTGCTTGTTTTGTCAGCAAAAACTAAAATATTAGGGTTCAATTTTATATTATTAATGTCGAGTTTTAATTCTTTTTGGAATTCATTATTTATGTTTTGAAATTTTATAGTTTTAATTAAGTGTAATAAAAAGTAAGAAATAAAAAGCCTAATGACGAATTATTGTATATTAATGTGAATTCGAACCATCCCCCTCAAATTCTGAAACAAATTCCAGTTTCAATTAACAATAGGCTAAACTGAAACTCTTCTAATGAAAATATTTTTAACTCTTCTAGACGCGTTTATGAAATGCCCTTAAAAAAAGTGGCTAACAAAATTTAGAGCTAAAATTTGAAAAGAAAATTGCAAAAAAGCGTAATAGAAATAGAAACATAATTTGGTTCAACCTGTACAGCAAAAATGTTTCAACAAATATAGGTAAAGTTTTTCTAAAATTAGTAGACAAACATTTTCCTTCCTCTAATAAATTACATAAGATTTTTAACAGAAATACCATTAAAGTAAGTTATAGTTGTACAAAACATTTAGAAAGAATTATTAAAGGCCACAACTACTCGTTAATTAATAAAAATGAACATATAAAAGAAAAAAACACTGATTATTGTAATTGTAAACAAAAAATAGATTGCCCTCTAAATGGAAAATGTCTTTCGAAAAATGTAATTTACAAGTGTATTGTTTCCTCACAAAATAACCCTGATAAACAATATATTGGCTTAACCGAGGGGGAATGGAAAAAACGTTATGCCAACCACAAACAATCGCTCAAACACAAAAAATATTCAAAAGAAACTATGCTGTCAAAATATATTTAGGAAAAAATAAAAAATTTTAATTTACAATGGTCTATACTAAAATCTGCCCCTGCCTATAATAACATTTCTAAAAAATGTATGCTATGTTTGCAAGAAACATTTGAAATAATTACTCATTTAAATCAGGAAAATTTATTAAATAAAAAATCTAAATTAATTTCTAAATGTAGGCACAAAAATAAATACCTCTTAAAAAATTATAAAAACAAATGACCAAATTAAATTATCCCCATTCCAAAGAAAATTATTTCATAATTACTTTCTGTAACTTCCTGTTAACCAAAAAAATATAGTAATTAAAAATATTTTTTTATTTTTATTTTTAGTTATAATACTTTATAATTTTCTGTAAAATATTATTTTCTATAAATTGAATTTTTTTTTGAGATTTAGTAACTTTTCCTGATGATCCAGCAATGGTGAAACTTAAAGTTGAAGAAAAAAGTTAGATAAGTGTTTTTTATTAATTTATTATTTCTCTGCTCTTTAAGGACATTAAGCACTCTATTTGTAAATACACTAACATAATTTACACACACACACACACACACACACACACACACACACACACACACACACACACACACACACACACACACACACACACACACACACACACACACATATATATATATATATACATATACATATACACATATATATATATATATATATATATATATATATATGTATATATATATATATATATATATATATATATGTATATATATATATATATATATATATATATATATATATATATATATATATATATATACATATACACATATATATATATATATATATATATGTATATATATATATATATATATATATATATATATATATATATATATATATATATAATAAAGTGTACTTAACTTTGTCGTCTATAAACACAAAGAGTTGTTTAATATCAAAGATATCAAACTACAGAAACATATATATATATATATATATATATATATATATATATATATATATATATATATATATATATATATATATATATATATATATATATATATATATATGTATATATATATATATATAGAAAACTCTTATATGCTGTCAGAAAGTTTTTTACGTATTTTGTTGACAAAAAGTAAAAATTAAAACGCAAGACCGGAATTTTTTTTATTAATTGATCGACTGCCTGCCCCAACCAAACCCTCAGTGGATGTAACAGCACTCCGTTGCGAGTCAGGCTATTTGTCAGTCGATATAGCAGCACTCCATTGCGAGTCAGGCTATTTGTCAGTCGATGAAGCAGCACTTTGTTGCGAGTCAGGCTATAAGATAGTCGATGTAGCAACATTCCGCGCATGATTTACAATTAAAAAAATTAAAATAAAAACATTTTATTAAAAAAAATAAAAATAAAAACATTGTTTATATTGTAAAAAACATTCAGAATGTTTTGAAAACATTCAGAATGTTTTTAAAAACATTCTGGTCAATTAAATTTGCGTTTTTGCGGTTTTTTTAAAAATGATTAATTCGTAATTAAATTAATGGTTTTTACTTTCTGACAACATGCAAATGTTGAATGAAAGTCAAAAGTAATTAAAAGTGACGTATTTGTTGGCATAAGAATAATTTTTTTCCTTCCATACTCCCAAATGCAACAAACTATAGAACTATATATATATATATATATATATATATATATATATATATATATATATATATATATATATATATATATATATATATATATATATTAGCTTATAGATAATTCAGGTCACAAGATATTATAAACTCTGTAGCCTACTTTTTTGCTAAAAAATTTTCTATAAATAGATAACAATTGATATTATAAACTAGTATTATTTATGGACTGAAACAGATCTGCTATTACTAATAGCAGTTCTGTTTCAGGCCAGAAAGAATACTTATATTATTAGTGTGTAAAAATTTCAAATTATTTAAATATTAGATTGTATTTATTTATATAATATTTATTTATATTATATTTGTTTACGTAATAGTATCAGGCTAACATACATATATATGTATATGTATGTATATATATATATATATATACATATATATATATATATATATATATATATATATATATATATATATATATATATATATATATATATATATATATATATATATATATATATATATATATAAATAATACCTGAAAACGCCCATAACTAAAATAGATCAAAGAAAATGGAATGACTACACCAGCGATTGCATGTGTTGATGGCATACCATACTCGCTTTCATAAATTTTTTCAAGACGTATTACAGGAGGTGACTCAGGTCTAGGCCAACAAAGTATATCCTTTATTCCTTGACCAGCATACATACAGAATACCCATAATAATATTAATCTTCTGCATATATATTCATCAATATTCCACGATACAAATGGTAAAAATGTAATATAGAAAGCTTCATTTCCTAATTCAGACCCGATTTGAAACAATTTATGCACCAAAGGATTGTAATCATAAGTATCTTCGTCGGATGTTTTAGATATCAATTTTTTCTCTTTATTGTCATGGTTTTCTAAATTTAAAGCATCGTTTATGTTAGACTTTCTAGCTAAACCACAATACTTCTGAAACCAAACTACTTGATCAATACTTCCCATCTGGTTTACAATTTGAAGTAAAGAAGCTAAATAGATACAAGAATATAGATCATAAGTTAACTGTTATTATATAACAAAAAGAGAGAAAGAGAGCTGACAATCGTAGGTGCAGTATTTGAATGGCAAGGTGATTACCGTGGTGATAGAATAAACGTCATTTTGAAGCCATAAAAAAAATATTATTTTAAAAATTGATTGCGGGAATGTTTTTTCTAAAGCTATTTTAATTACCAATAATTAATTGCATCAGAATTATTTTATCATTTTCATTTAATCGCGGATAGTAGTTTACCTAAAATAAAGCTACTGATGTTGTCAGCAAGAATGATAGAAAACAAAAAGAGTTTAGATCATTTTCAAAGAATTTTTTTATTTTAAATTTTTAAATAAAGTTGACTCCCGAGAAAACCAGAGTTTTCAAAAGTCAAAGAAAATAAATAGGGTTTGGAATATTTTAAAGGACATACATTAGATTGACTTATTTGAGTCATGATGGATTTGAGTAATTAAGAGATTTTAATGAAACAGTGCTAGAGAAAGTTCAACGAGAATTTAAAAACAATATAACTATCCGGAAGTTACACTTTATTCTCGATAACTCGGAAGTAACACTTCTGATAACCTATACACCTAATATAGTAAATATGACTACTCTTTTTAAAAATAAGCTATACCTATAACTCTGAAATAATTGACGCGCAAGTAACATACAAGTGACGTACACCTGACGAACAAGTATTTGTGCAGAGAAACAAGTTGAACAAAATTAAAAGTCACTTACCTGTAGTTTTTATTGTATATTATTCTGACTTTTTCATAGATTTATGTTTTCATAGAAACGAATTATTTTAAGGTCCACGAGGTTACACATTGTTATTTAATCGTTTTAAACCGAATTCGAATATGTAAACAAAAATTTAAGATGTTAAATAATATAAATTACAAATTTAGTGTAATCTGTTAACTTGATAAACTCAAAATAGAGTATAATTTTGTCCATCAATACAGAAGATAAAATAGTAATCGTAGAGGGTAAGTATTTATAACATATAGACATATAAATAACCTCTAAGTAAATGCTGTAAATTAAAACACTAACTGTCTAAGCAACTAACACAAAATTTGGAGTAGTTGTTTAATTAAAAAAGGTAACTACATTTTTATAAAGTGGCTGATCTTGTTAATAAAAAGGGTTGAACAACATTTGTGTACATTTTTGCAGTTTTTAATTTTGCACCTTCAGATATCCATAGGTCGTATAATAATAATCAGCTTTTTAAAAGCTAAGAGATGAGGTCTTGCCAAAACGGATAAGGGTGTTTTTATGTTGCAGTTTATTTTCCAACAATTTGATGCAAAATAATCTAAGGAAGAAACCCAGCAATACTTGCTTTTGTGGATTTGCAGTGGACCTATATAGGTATTTTTTAGCAGTTCCGCTAAAAAGGTCTTGCTCATAGATCCACTGAAAACCCGCTACAACTTGTTTGCTGGGAATGTTCAAATTATTCAAAACTATTTGCAGATTATGGTATTTTTCGTTCAATGAAGGCAAAATAGTCAATATAATAATTTTGTGTACACTTGAATCTTCGAAATCCTTAAACTCATATCCGTCACACTTTCAAAATTTGTTTAGGATTTTATTAATTTCTAACTCGAGTTTTAGGGTTACTGATAGAGTAACTGTAAGGAATTCCTGCCCTCCATTAACAGCTAATTTGTTATCAACATCATTTGTTTCTTGATGTCTGTGATATAGCATCATTGCAACAAGCTCTTCAACGTCATTAAAATACACCATAGAACTATCTTTCTCTACCAACTATAAATACATAAAAATCAAAATAAATGATACAGATTGCATTCTAGTTATCTAAAAAAATGTTAGGTAATTGTAGATTACTTACTTCTTTGTTTTCATTTCCTCCTAATAGTAATGGGAATTTATCACCATTGAATAATTTTCCAATCAGCTTGTTGTTCTCAGTCAGTTAAATATGGAAACCAGAATTCCACACTTTTCCGTCCTCCTTTACTTTTCAGAAAGTGTGCAACTTCAATCAAATTGCACTCACTAAGAATTCATTATAAAGTTATTTAAAAATTTACTTTAAACTCATAAGTAAATTATTAAAACAAAAATTTGAAGCACCAAAACCTTACCTGGTGTGTAGTTTTAGTTGATGTTTGTTCAGTTTATCCAAAGAAAAGTCTTTCCAACGGAGACAACAAGTTGCTTTGAACCAAACGCTTTCAAAGCTAAAGTGTTTCCTGAATCATTTGTGTTAAAATCTTTGATAGAGCTAGACAGAACTTTTCCTTGCTAGTAGGTAATATAGATCTTACAATGGCCGTCAAGCTCTTAAGTCTTTCTAACTTCTTACAGGGATGTGGAATACCTTGTGACACTTGAATATTGCAATCAGAACAAATTTACAGGTTTATTGGAAACGTATTTGACGCTTTTATAAACAGGTTTTCCCGAAACCCATTCTTAAGGGCTAAGTTAACTATAATTGTAAACATTTTTTCGATTATCTTTAACGATAGGGATACTAAACTGCTTTTGTAAAATGTTAAATAAAATGTATGAATATAAAGAAATTTAATTTATTTCTTAATCTAAAACATCTTTTTTTCAATTCTAACGCTGCTGTAAAAACCTAATTTATACTAAACTAAAGTTTTTTAAAAAAACTAGAAAATAAACTATGAAACTTCCTAAAGCAACGGAATCTTCTATTGTTTTTTTTTAGAGATAGGCCGATTCCAAAAAATACCGATTCCGATTCCGATTCTCAATTGCGATTTCAATTCTTTACCGATTCTTTTGTGATTTTTTTTAGTTAATTTAATACTTACACAGACTTTATATTTAATTTAGTTAATTTAACTTACACAGACTTTAAAAATAAAAACATTGAAATCAGTTCTATGTACAGTTGAAAAAGGGCTTATAACACCGAGGCTCTAGGGAGCACTCCCTCCCCACTCCTTCTTATCGAAAACTTTTTTTTTAAGAAATTGACCACGAAAATGAGGTTTTTTTTACAAAATAAGGTAGTGTGCAATCCCCCCACCCCCACCCCCATACTCTAAAAACCGTGTTGGTCTTGTGAAATAATAGCACCTTAACTAATATCATATAAATAAATAACAAATAATATACAGAATGTTGTATAATCTTGTTATTAATAAGAAACAAATGATATAGTCATAAGTAATGGATAGTGATCAGATAGACAGAATGTTGTATTTTCAGTACTTACATAAGTCACTACCATTAGTACTGATAGTATAGAAAAGACAGATTTTTGTTCAAAAACACGAGCATTTGCACTCGTTCCGTCGTTTTCCGGTCGCAGATAAGCCCCGCAGTACTAAATAACCGCTCCGAAAACAATGTACATAGAGGCGTCCCTAAATATTTCTGTGCTAGTTTTTTTATATTAAGAAATTTGGATTTCCTTCAGTAATCAAACACGTCTTCTTGATTTGCGAGTAGAGATTCCATCAAGTACACTGCTACATCGTCTGACATGTGCAATACGCAGTATGTATCTAAAATATTTTCAAAAAAATTAATTTTTTTCATATTTTTCACCTCCCTAAGGCTGAGGGACCATTTCAATCGAAGAGGCTACTCATTTTTTTTAAAATTATTTTGTGTTCTTAATTGTGGTATAAGCCCTGTCTCAATTCTTTAAATCCGAAACACGGACCTTGACGAACAAGGTCGCTACGCGGAAAAATATAGTCAAATATTTTGCATTATTTAAAGTACAAAAATAATATAGAAGCACATACAATACTTACTACAGAATTTGTGTTGATTATTTGGTTATATAATGACCAGACAGCACCTGGAGCAGGTATGGTTTGTTTTTGATTTTCAGCAACTTTAATTTCTAGACCTTCGTTTATTTCCAGTCCATTCAATTCACCGATAAATAAAGTAACAGCTTTCTCAGCCCTCGTTCTGTTCCTAAAGTGACATGTTAACTGCATTTATTATTGGGATAACTTCTGATGTGATTACTTTCGACGAACTTGCAGTAAGCGTGACGTCTTCAAAAACTTTTAAAGCAGCAACGAGAGAAACCAGACTGTCCCATTCTTCGGTTGACAATTCTTCGTTTTGTTGAGCAGCTTTTAGGAAATGTGGCGTTACCAACAGAATCGCATCTTTTTGTTCAATTAAACGGTTTAGCATGTGGAAGGTGCTTTTTCATCTAGTTGGCTCAGCTTGAATGATGCTGTGTTTAGGAAATCCCAAAATCACCTGAGATTGTCTCAAAAGTTTGTAAAATTTAACTTAATGTTTAAAGTGTCCAACTATTCTTCTAAATGTAGCAGTTAGTAAAGAAATGCGTTCATTATCGAGACAGCCATCTTTTACAACCAAGGGAAGTGTGTGAGCAAGACAAGGAATGTTTGAAAACTTCCCTACTTCCATAGTAGAAACAATATTTCTGGCGTTATCTTTTACTTCATTGAGTTTCTCAAGTAGTCCCCAACACTCAAGTGATTCATTCATAAATTTAACAAGATTATCTCCAGAGTGGGACTCTTAAGCAAAAAATACCACGTCAAGACAAATGTGAATTTGTTTCATATCTTCTGTGAGGAAATGTGCTGTTAGGCTCACGTAATCAACATTAGCTGTGGAGATCCACATGTCGGTAGTTTTTCTAACATGATCAGCTTTCTTTGCCAAGAAACAAATTTTACTTGATACCTTCTGATAAATGTTAGGAATTTCAATAGTCGAGAAATATTTTCTGCTTAGTATTGCGTACCTTAGCTCCAAAAACTGCAGTAACCTTTTGAAACAATGATTTTCTACTATACTAACAGGTTGGTTATCTGTGCATACCATTTCTGCAATAAGCGTTGTAATTTTTATTGCATTCAGATCTGTAGATGTGAAAGGCCTGGTCTTTGCAAACACTTGGTGTATTGTCCTTTGTTTAGGAGATAAAGATCTAGGCTTCATTTTTACAGAACTAAGTGTAGAAGAAGAGCTTCTAGTATTGATCTTCGCACCCTCAGACTTAGACCCGAGACTTGTAAATACAAATGTGAGCGTAGTAGATTGAGGTTCCCTTGGCATGGTCGGAGGAGTATCACAAACAGGGTTAGGACTGGATTTAGAAGATGGTTCTGCAGTAGAGCTATCCGCACATATATCGATAATACTAGCTTTATCCTGTTTCTGATTTTTGATATAATGGCAGAATTTCTTAGTCATACACAACATCTAACATGCTAAAGCATTTAAATACTTTAGCATGTTAGATGTTGTGTATGACTGAGAAGTTCTGCCACCACCCCTGGATATGACTGTTTTGCAAAAGCTGCATATTGCAGAGTTAGTGTCATTTAAATCGATCGCAAAATAATACCTCGCTTTTCTTACGTTTTGGCATGATAATGACGCAATATTCTGGAAAAAAAAACAGCATTTATAATAATAAAAAATAATAATACAAACAAATAATTGTTATAATAAAATAAGCAAATAAAATTATTATAATAGTAATTATTGCCGGTTCAAATATCAATTGAAATTCTCTGGCAGCATTTAGCATATTTGCAATGTTTACTTTTGTTAAGGTTTTCCTTCACAGTTTACTAAACTTCAACAATGACATTAAACACAAAAGTGAAAATTTATCGTAAACTAAACAAAAGAAAATCACAACGGCAAAGAGCGTATATTTTATTTCAATATCAAGAAAGTATAATTAAAAGAAGCGATGTCGTTAATAAGTCATTTTAGAAAGAATCGGAATCGTTAAAAAAGGTAGAGAATCGCGATTCTTACGATTCCTTGAGAATCGCTGGAATCGGATTCGACCCATTTCTTGTTTTTTTCAAACGTCAAGTAAAGCCGCAGGAATGTTTGTTCCAGCAGATTGTAAAATGCATTAGCGCTAAAACCGAGGTTAACACGTCTGACTTCCCAAAAAAGTCAGACGAAATATCGTCTAAAAATATCCATGTTCATTTTATGTAACTCTTAAACGCACTTTAAAAAGCGTGTCACAGAGTTCGGTCGAAAAAACGTTTCCGTAAAGGATTACCCAAAAGACACATAATATTGTATTGTAAAACAATTAAATACGTAATCTAATTTATTATCAAAGCTTCTATGTGTTTGCTAATACTAAAAATAAGTTTTAGTTTTGTATTGCGAATTTATACTCTTATTCGTACGTTATCTTTGCATCTTATATATATATATATATATTCGAGAGTGGTTTTTACTAAAACATTCAAAAAATAATTTGTCTTATCATCATATTAAACAAAGCTATAAATGTCAGAATAGGTTTTGATTCTTCCTCCATAAATAATTTTTTATTCATCTTCCTTAAACAAATTTTTGGACGTAAGTTGCTCTGATGCTTTCAAAATATTGTGAAAAAGTGGAATGCGTAGTTGCCAAAAGTAACACGTGACGTAAACAACTACGGGTTTCGTGATGTGAAGCTTTTATGAGCACTTGATTACTATTTGTATTTTTTATTTAATTTCAGTAAAACCTCTAACATAGTTTTATATTTTATTAGATATATATTTGTTAAACGAATGAAACAGTGTTGTGCTAAGTATCATTACGGAATTAATATTTATCAAAAATTATTTTGTTTTTTAAATATAGACTTAGTATGCTAAAACTACTCAGAATTAAAGCTGCACATCCGAGTCACTTAAAAAATCTTCGTTTCTATAAGTCTCAGAATGGTTACTTTGGGTTCCAACCAAAACAAAAAATTGAAAGTAAGATAAAGCAAATATTTTTTGTTGTAACATATCATTGAAAATCAGTAAATGATGCAACGAAGATAAAGTTTTTTCTTTTTTCATTTTTGTATAGTGCATGTAATTTAGTTTTTTTATTGATTTAATTTTTATAGAGAATCAACATTCAAAACTACAGAATGCTATAGATTTTTTTAGACGTAATGGTTACAAGTACGCTAATATAACTCCCTTTTTAGAAAGGTATATTTATATCAATATGATTTTTTTAATTTAAAAAAGTGTAACTTTATCAATTCTTATTAAAATGCATAAAAATTGGTATTGTAGCATAAGATCTTAAAAAATAAAAGTAAGGAAATAAAAAAAAATAAATAAAGAATGAGACAAGGGTGTTAGAGGGGTGTCTATTTGATCTATTCAAAAATTTTAATAGAAAATTTGAAGTTTTTGTTAATATTTATTTTATACATTCTACCAAGCTTCTATATATATTTTGTAGTATTTTTTATAATATTTTAAAGGATATATTTTTAATTTTTTTGGTATTTAAAAACTACATTCTACTAGGCCTCTATCAGTTGTGATTAGGATGCTTTGTTAAATAGTGCTATTATAATCATATTGTTAACACTATCTTTTTTTTTCTTTTTTCCTTATATTTTAACAAAGGTTTTACAATAAATTGTGTAGGCATAAACTGATTGTCAACCTAGCTATATAATATATGATAATTACAGAGTTTGTATAATAATAGAAAATTAAATGTAGATTAGTCGTAGAGAAGCCGTTCATTTTTTAGATTATTATCTAGAAGCAGCTTAAACGTTTTAATAGATAACACTGATACAATCTACAAATACAAAATACAAAAGGAAGAGAGTTCCATTTATTTATTATTCTTAGGGAAAATAAGTGCATACGTAAATTGTTTTTTAGTTTATATACCACAAGTAATAAATTGACTATCTATTTCAAAAAGACTATTGTTATATTTGCACCATTTATAGACGTTGATTAAGTCTAGATTAGATTGCACTATTGTTATTTTTGCACCATTTATAGACGTTGGTTAGGTCTGCACGAAGTAGTCTATCAACACCCTCTATTACAAAGTAATAATTTTTCCAAATGGAAACTTAATATAAAATTTCATATGCAAAAATCAAACTCTGTTTGATATATCTTTGTAATAGTTGAGCTACAATCCGGTAAAGTCTGGCTACAGACAAAATTTAGATTGGTAGGTTTAAAAAAACCATATGCTCTTTTTAAAAATTACTATGTATTTTTCCATTTAAAAAAATTACTATATGTTTCCCTATTTTCAAAAAACAGCATTTCTATTTTAATTTTTACTGAAATCTCATGCTGCTGAGTAAATAGGATTTTTATAGCTTTATATAATTTCTTTCAAAAGAAATTCAAAAGAATGATTTTCCAAAAGGTTTTTCAAAAGAAATTCAAAGATTTTCAGATTGAGGCTTAGCATTGCATCTATCATTGTGCAGATTCAGAAGGATCCTACTAATATCTTACACGTATTATTATATTATTAAACGTTATTATCATAAGCTGTGAGATGATTTAATCCAACAGTATAAAATTGAGCACAATCTAAATATTATTAATTGGATTCACAAAAATAAAAGTTTCAAATATGCACTTAACCTACGTCAACCCAAATTTACTTTAAGTAAATCTTTTTGTAAAAGCATGTATAGATTTAATTTCTTCAACAGAGTAACTAATCCATGAAATTACTTGACAGATGAGATCATTGAAGCTGACTTGGTTGACCAATTTAAGAACTACCTAAACAAATTGTGTAACAATATGATTTGAAACCTATAATAAATACCTATAATTTTTCAAAACCTAATAATAGCTATTACAGTACAATATCTTATGTTATTATACTCCACTCTGTTCCCAGTTGTTACAGCTCTAACTTGTTAATATTGTTATAATTATTATTATATCTGTACAATTTTATTGCATTTTAAATTATACATAAACAGTGTTTGTATTAGTAAAAACTGTAAAGAAAACTTTTTCTTTAACAAAGTAGCAAAAAAAGTTTTTAAAAAATATGGAACATTTGCAGACTACTATATAAAAAAAATATTAGACTTTTTGCAGTCGTAATTTAAAAAAATGCAGAATTGTTTAAATTAAAACAAAATTTAAGGAGCTGTAAACAATTTTTTGTTTTGGGCTTAAAATTCTGAGAATAAGTACTCATTCTAAGGTTAAAGTGTTCAACTCAGGATTAATTGCTCAATCCTGGAATTAACTACTCAATCATAAGATTTTAGAATTATCAAAAATTGCAAGATTTTGAATTTTGGTATCCTGCTCTTCTCTAGAATTTAGTTAAGTAACTAGATAGTTAGGATAACTTTCTTTTTTTTTTCTTAGTTATTCTCTTGAAGTATGCATATTTTGCATATTTTGATTAAAAGTGCTGAAAATAAAGGTTTGTTATAACTATTTGCTGGGATCACTGAAATTGATACAGCTTGCAATTTCTTAATAGTTATAACACTGTATTATAATTATGTAATATTTATATTATGTTTATTAAAAAACAAAACAATTGTTGTAGTATAAAATAACTTATATTATAAGTGGACAAGTTAAATCACTTTAGGGGAGTTTGGGTCGAGGCCTGCTATAAATACCAAATTTAACAAAATTTAACAAAATTTAAAAGTTATAAACATTTAATGTTTTACCACATCCTTTTCTCTGAAATGAGGGGGTTGTAAATTTTAAATGGTCATAACTTTTAAACTCTAAAAGATTATTCTATGAAGTTAAAAATCTGCCAATGAAGTTAAATTTAGTAGCAAAAATAGTAATAATAATAATAATTATAATAATAATTATAATTTAAAAAAAAATTAATTTACTCATAGCCCTCAACCTTTGGGTTAAAGGGTCCACTAACTTTTTTTTGTTTCCATGCCCCAATCACAACTATTTTTTTGCAAATCAGTATCACTTGCAGTGCCATATTTGTGGTTACAGTGTCCTTAGGCATATGAATAGTCATTGCCCTATAACTTGTAATACAATTTGAAACAATACATATCTACAGTAAAAACTAATGATCTGTTTGTTTGTTTTTATAAATTTATTGATGTAATAAAAATTATGTCAATAAATTTACACATGGAAATATTTCTACAAAGGAAACACATCTACTAACTTGTTTTTAAATTTGGTATAGAAAAAACACTATGTCATATGGTGCAAAGATTAATTCACCTCCCCAAGGCCACAAAGGCCATTACAGTCAAGGAGGCTACTTTAATTGTGGTTACAATCCTCTCTCATTTCTTTAACTCTGAAACATAAACCTTAACAAACAAGGCCGCTGCACAGTGAAAATAGTTGAGCACGGTACTACCAGGGACATGGTGGAGATTGAACTCAGAACTTCTCGCTTATGAGGCGAGTACTCTACCACTACCGCATTTTAATTGAATAAAAAGCAAAAGTTTAATTTAATAAAAAGCAAAATTACATTGTAAAAGTAATAATAGATACTAGTACCTTATATTACACAATGTACTAATACCTATTGTTGTTTAAAGTCTTTGTTGTTTATTTTAAACTAATCATAGGAATAGTTTTTAATAACTCAAACAAATTTATAATTAATTTTGATAATGTTATGAAAAATTTAAAAAAAAAAAATGCCTGATAAATATTTTTAAAGAAAATAAAAATTCAAGTGCCCCTAATTGGTCGGCTCCTCTTGTTTATGCGTCACATATCTTTTTTTTTTTCATTTTTGATGGAAAAGTTGAGTTGATAAAAATTAATATATATATATATATATATATATATATATATATATATATATAATATATATATATATATATATATATATATATATATATATATATATATATATATATATATATATATTATATATATATATATATATATATATATATATATATATATATATATATATATATATATATATATATATATATATATATATATATATATATATATATATATATATATATATATATATATATATATATATATATATATATATATAATATATATATATATATATATATATATATATATATATAGTATATATATATATATATATATATATATATATATATATATATATATATATAATATATATATATATATATATATATATATATATATATATATATATATATATATATATATATATATATATATATATATATATATATATATATATATATATATATATATATATATATATATATATATATATATATATATATATATATATATATATATATATATATATATATATATATATATATATATATATATATATATATATATATATATATATATATATATATATATATATATATATATATATATATATATATATATATATATATATATATATATATATATATATATATATATATATATATATATATATATATATATATATATATAGATATTATATATATATATATATATATATATATATATATATATATATATATAATATATATATATATATATATATATATATATATATATATATATATATATATATATATATATATATATATATATATATATATATATATATTATATATATATATATATATATATATATATATATATATATATATATATATATATATATATATATATATATATATATATATATATATATATATATATATATAATATATATATATATATATATATATATATATATATATATATATATATATATATATATATATATATATATATATATATATATATTATATATATATATATATATATATATATATATATATATATATATATATATATATATATATATATATATATATAATATATATATATATATATATATATATATATATATATATATATATATATATATATATATATATATATATATATATATATATATATATATATATATATATATATATATATATATATATATATATATATATAATATATATATATATATATATATATATATATATATATATATATATATATATATATATATATATATATATATATATATATATATATATATATATATATATATATATATATATATATATATATATATATATATATATATATATATATATATATATATATATATATATATATATATATATATATATATATATATATATATATATATATATATATATATATATATATATATATATATATATATATATATATATATATATATATATATATATATATATATATATATATATATATATATATATATATATATATATATATATATATATATATATATATATATATATATATATATATATATATATATATATATATATATATATATATATATATATATATATATATATATATATATATATATATATATATATATATATATATATATATATATATATATATATATATATATATATATATATATATATATATATATATATATATATATATATATATATATATATATATATATATATATATATATATATATATATATATATATATATATATATATATATATATATATATATATATATATATATATATATATATATATATATATATATATATATATATATATATATATATATATATATATAAATATATATATATAGAACCCTTAGATGTTGTCCGAAAGTTTTTTCGATATTTTGTTGACAAAAAGTAAAAAATAAAATGCAAGACCGGAATTTTTTTTTTTTTAATAATGATAGACTGCCTGCCCCAACCAAACCCTCAGTCGATGTAGCAGCACTCCCTTGCGGGTCAGGCATATATAATATATATATATATATATATATATATATATATATATATATATATATATATATATATACTATATATATATATATATAATATATATATACTAAAATCACTAAAATCAATGTTTGAAAAAAAATAAAGATAAAAGATATATAAATTTAGCATAAAGTTATTTAAAATAATAAAGTATATTTTGGTGAATAAAGTCATCATATATTATCATTATTATTCGAAAGAGTCATAGAATGCCCCATAAAATACAAGTTTTGGTACATATATATATATATATTGGTATATATATATATATATGTATATATATATATATGTATTGTATATAATATATATTTAATATATTTTAGGGGTGTTCTGAAAAAAAAAGTTTTAGAATTTGAAAAGCCGAGCCATCAAGGTTTAAAGCAATTATGTTTAAACTTACTCACAAAAAATTCCGGCATTATTGAACCACTCTTTCCTTAGATAAATATCTGTATTTTTGATAAAGAAGTATGGTTATTTTCTTTTTTCTCAAAAAACAGTATAATTTATATTTTAAATTAGCTAAAAAACTTCTTTTACATGTAACAGCCTTGTTTTTATAAACCTTTTTAACAATTAAATTCAAACATAGTTATTTAGGTTATAGTATAGTTTGCAAATGTATATATTTATAATTAGAATAAAATTACTCATTTTATGCTTAATGCTTTTACCAAACAAAAGAGTACGTATTATTACCAAAAATATAACTACAATCTTAGTAGTTTTATAAGTAGTAATATGAATACACAAATTAAGATATAATGTGTTGTATATGTCATCTAACATGTAAAATTACACTATATAAAATATAGCAAATATTTAAATATATTAAGTATTTTTCTAGCTTTTATAATATATACAAATATATTCTTGGTTATTTAGGTTAATGATAATGACAAATACTAAACTTATGATAAATATGTATCAAGGAAACGAAAAGTGCGAGTTTGAGAATAAATTTAAGATAAAATCTAATAAAAAAAAGAAATTGTTCATTATTAAAGCAATTAAACCAGAAGTTTCAGGTAATTTCTATTTTGTAAGAAACTTTTACAATTTAATGTATATTATATATTTAAGAGAGAGAGAGAGTGGTCTAAATTATTTCAATAAAATATAAGGAACAAAAACCAACATGCATTTAGATATTCAACATCCAACAGGCATGGATATTCTACAACATCTAGCATACCTGCAATCTATACTGCCTAAAACCACCAAAAAATAAGTGTAGTTACATGCTTGTTTGGTAAAAATTTTGAAAGATGTAAAAAGTTGAATTGTAACTGTGTTTTAGCTAAGGTTAAAAAACTCTGAATAAAATCAGCGTTTGAAGTTGTTAGTGACACTCAAAACTTGACAAGCAGTATTCTAATTTGAAAAAAAAAAAAAGAAAAAATAGGCTCTCTTAAAGATTTAACAAATCAGAAAAACTTTGAGAATTACATAAAAAAAGGTTTTATACATTGCAGTAAATCAACAGCCTTTAAAAAGATGAAATTGGTAAATGAAAATTTGTAAACTTTAGCAAAAGAAGATGTAAAAAATGCAATAGAAGCTTCTCCTTATCCATGTATTATACATTTTGATGGAAAAACTCTTTAATTAATGCAGGAAAAAATCTCAATATTGACAGGCTGACAGTTCTTGTGAGATGCACCTATTAGGTATTCCTCCTCTAACTTCCTCTTCTGGTGAAGCTCAATACACAAGCATTATGAAGCTACTAAAGGAATATAAACTTGAATCAAAAGGAGAAGGTCTTTGTTTTGATACAACTGCAAGCAATACCGAGATCAAAAAAGGTTCAATCGTAAAGATATGCAATGAATTAAATAAATATCTTCTAAAATTAGCATGTAGATATCACATAGCAGAATTAAAAATGGTGCATTTTCGGAAACATACAACAAATGAGTTAATCACAGGACCAAAAAACTTATTGTTTCAAAAGTTTAAGAATATTTTAACATCCTAATTTTAGTTATGCTCTAAGTGATCTGTATAAGTTTGATTAGAAGGAGGTTAGTGGTAATACAAGTGGCTGCTAAAGATTCTATGAATGGCTGCTGAAGATTCAAGTGGCTGCTGAAAATTCTATGAACTTTTGCAAAGTTTATATAAAAAGAAAGGGGATAGCAGGAGAAGATGAACATGAAGACAGAAGAGAGCTGGCTGAATTTGTTGTGACTTATTTATCACCTTCTGTTTATGAAATCAGGAAAACTGGAGCTATCCATCATGCCCGTTGTCTTGCTAACACAATTTAATATCTGAAAATGCAGCTTTTGTATTCTCAATTTGACTTTGTTTAATAAAACAAAGATCTCAAAAAAGAAATCAAGCTTATTGCGGAGTTTGTGGTCTGTTTTTATGTCAAGTGGTATTTAAAATCGAGTAATGTGTCAAATGCTCTCAACTTAGATGATAAAGCTATCCATCAGATGCATCAATTCAGAAATATTTGTTGGAATCCAAAAGCAGTTGATGCTCAAAAGTAGCTCTATTGGATGAGGATTTGTCTTTGCATGAAAAACAAAAAATTGCAGCTGCAATTCTTGCATTTAAATTGCCTAAAGCTCAACACTTTAAAAATAAAAACAAAAAAAGAAGAACATGCTAAGAAAAAAATGCTAGTACTGAGAAAGATCCACCAAGCTTAGTCCCTTTGGTAGATGAGTTTTCTTACCTTATATTTAGTTTTAGTGGTTTAACTGAAGGAAGAATAAAAGACTAGCCTTCACTTCCACTGCAATACTGGCATACACAGTCTTCATTTAAAATTTTTAAAAATTATGCCAGTAGCCTTATAGTTGGTAAAGAGGTGTTGGCATGATGCAGCAATATGTTCATCATTACAACAACGAAGAGGAAAAACAGAACACATTAATATCAGTTGACAAAGCTCGTTATGCTTTCAGAATTTCTGGGAAAAGCTCTTACTAAAAAAATAATATTTGATAGTCTTTCCTCCTTAGCAAAGAAACCAAACACAAACAAACAAAAGAAAGATTAGTTAGATAAGCTAAAGAAGAAACGTTTACAAAATCTTCTTAAATATTTAAAAATTTTTTTTTTGATTTGATAAGTAGATTGATAAGTAGATAAGATTGATAAGTTTTTTGATTTGATAACATTGAATTATGATATGCAAAAACCACATATGTTACAAAATCAACATTTTTGATAAATTTCAAAAAACCTTTTTATTTCTTAATTGTTAATAATTTGTTTTTATAGACCACATGAAAACCACATATTTACTATTGATGTAAGGTACTTTGGCACATGTTTGATTTTTTCAGAATACCTTTAATACTGCACTTGTGGAACATTTTTTTGCAATAAAATCTCAAAGTTTTGCAAAAAAGTAAAAAAATGCAAAGTAGTCAAATTGTAGTAATAACTTAACAATTAGTTTATTTTATTCTAATTAAAATATTACAAATAATAAACATACATAAAGTGATTAATTCTATTTTTATTTTGAATATATACATTTGCAAACTATATTATGAAACTAAATAACAAAGTTTAAGTTTAATTGTTAAAAAGTTTATAAAAACTAAAATTAAATCTGAATCCTAAACAAAAATTTATTAAAAATATTTATGCTTGTCTTGATGGTGTGGTTTTTCAAATTCTAAAATTTGTTTTTTCTGAACACCCTTGATATATATATAAATATATATATATATATATATTATATATATATATATATATATATATATCTATATATATATATATATATATATATATATATATATATATATATATATATATGTATATATATATACACATACTCCTAGTCGGCACTTTCGGGGACATATTTTTTTTGTTCTCGTTTTGTTTTTTTTTTTCCTTTTTCTATACTATTTTTATCATAAATATAATTATTTTTTTATTTTTATCATAATTTTATTTATACATATTTAAATCTATTGTTTTATTTTAAAAATCTGTTTTTTATGTTTATTTTTGTTATTTTAAATTATTATATATTATATTTCATTTTTATTTTCATCTATTTACAAAAACGATTAATTACAGTAATATAACCATATTTAAGCCTTGCCGTAACCCAGTTGCCTACGGGGACATTTTTTTTTACAAAAAAAAATAATGCTTACAAGCGCAACAAATTAACGGGTTCACTAAAATGTCCCCAATAATGCTAATGTACCCATAAGTGCTCATTTTTTTGTAAAATCTGTCCCCGTAAGTGATACTATAGGTTTATATATATAATATATAATATATATATATATATATATATATAGTATATATATATATATATATATATATATATATATATATATATATATTTACATAGATATATATATATATACATACAACATACATACATACACACATACATACATACATGACATATTATATGTATGTATGTATATATATATATATGATGATATATATATATATCATATATATATATATATATATATATATATATATATATATATATATATATATATATATATATATATATAAACTGTATTATAACTTTGTTTAGTATTATATTTTATTAACTGTATTATCACTTGTTTTATATATATATATATATATATATATATATATATATATATATATATATATATATATATATATATATATATATATATATAAACTGTATTATAACTTTGTTTAGAGACAATTCGATTTTAAATGATTTGATTGAGTCTGAGATTTTTGATAGGGGAGGTAATTTTTCTATTTTTTCTTACTTTGATTCTATTGTTTTTCTATTGTTTTTGAAGTTTTCAAAATAATTTGTCTTTATCTATAACTTTTAAATATTGCTTTTTTAATTTCAAGTCAGGGTCAATGCTTTGATGTCAAAATGATATTTAAACATTTTTAGATGTCTAACCTATGTTTTTTTTTATTAATGATTTTATTTCTTTCTTATTTTATATCAGATATTAATCAGATAGTAATTAAAAGAATTTATACGTAAAGAAAAAAAATTTCTTTTCTTTAAATTAACATAAACAAAATAATATGATGTATAATTTTGATTGTCACATTTTACTGTCCCCCCCCTCCTTTAACTTATGCAAGAAATTTGTAACCCCCCCCCCCTCCTAAAAAATTTGTTTGAGTGGTTTTAAATAGGATAATATTTTTAACTTTCTTAGCTGCCTAGTTATCTAATGAACACATTTTAATGCATATAAATTTTAATTGTTAATATTTAATATTACTTTGAAAGTCATTATTTGTACAGGCATACAAATAGAAAGCCCAATAAAAAAAATGATTATTTGTACTCAAAAATGTTTATATCCTTTAATCTTTTTGACTTTGTTTGTGCCTCACAATGTTTTTTTAGCATCACTCTTAGGAACTTTAAATAGTATTTTACTTACTTAAAAATTTTAGTGCTAATGTTCCTCAAAGTAATAGATACACCTTTACCTAAAATATCTTCAAGCCAATCTGGGGTAGGCTTCAATTCATTTTAAAAAATTATTATGAAAAGTTAAAATTTAAAAATATGTCGTATGACATTAATCAAGTTTAAAATTGATTTTGAAAAATCAAAATGATTCAAAAATTTATCAACATGTAGTTCGAAAAAATATTTCAATACATTTTTGATTGAAAGGTAGCCTGGAGTTACAGCGCCAGTGTTTGATGCTATTGTATCAAAAACTATGCCTATGACACATTTAATACAGTTTATGTGTTCTTTTATTCCAGTAGTTTATGTGTTCTCTTACCTTAATCATTGTTTCCATCTTTTAGGTTGTGTTTATGGCGGTTAGGGTGTCCAAAAAAACAACATTTTTGAAAAATATATGCAGAGACCCCCTTAATGTGTTCTATCTAATACAAAAACACTAGATTTAAAATTTTTTGAATAAAAAATATTTTAAGGGGTCCCTCAAGACCCTCGAATATTTAATGGGTCCCTAATATTTTCCAAAAAAAAGTTTTGAATGAAGCAAAATTACATAAAAATTTCAAAAATAATATTTAATTTGGAAAAATTTCAACTTATTTATCAAAATTGTCATAAAAATACATAAAAAATGCATTTTTTTGTTTTTTGTTAAAAAACGTAATTTTTCATGTAATAAAACCAAAAATAACAATTCTATATTTGAAATCTATATTATTTTTGAAATTTTTATATAATTTTGCTTCATTTGAGTACCAGGTTGACAAATTTTTGATAAATTTTTGTTTTGAAAATATTAGGGACCCATTAAATATTCGAGGGTCTTGAGGGACCCCTTAAAATACTTTTTATTCAAAAAAATTTTAAATCTAGTGTTTTTGTATTAGATAGAACACATTAAGGGGGTCTCTGCATATATTTTTCAAAAATGTTGTTTTTACAACAGATTCATTGACATTAAATAAATGAATTCAAGTTTCATAGATACATGGTTTATTTGCACCATCACCACAATAGCACAAATAAACACAAAAAAAAGTGTTTGAGAATTAAATTACTAAATTTATTAAAGTTAAAATGAAGGTAAATTAAAATAATAAAGATAACTTAACAAGACAATTGAAATAGAATAAAACTTTTTGGAATCAAAATGGTTGTATAACAGACAAAAACTGTGCTATGAATTTGCTGGAATCAGTTTAAAGATATCAACTATTGATTAGCAATTTGATTGATTTTTTGTGATTTCAAAAAAAACACTGCCTTATAAAAGCACAACACACATTTTTTACGATTTATACAACTTACAGTTTTCACTAAGTCTTCTCTTAAGTGGTTAACACAAAGTCTTAGTGAAATTCTGTCAACTGCTTACTTGCTCTTTGACTGCTTTCTGTTAAATTTATCAATGTGGATTTTTTTTTTCTACTTTTATTTTTTGTTTGCTAAACTTTATTCTCTTCATGCTTTATTATTATTATTTATTTATTTGTATTTGAAAAAAATATGTACAAAATGGTGAGACAGGTAATTACTAAATTACTCTTATGTAAAACTAACAAAAAGTAGTCATAATAATCATAAAAAACTTCAACAAGAGTAATTGTGAAGAAACCAAGTTAGTAGACTGCATCATTACATTTGAAATCATACTTTTTTAAATTTGATTTGAATGGAGACAGTGAGGATGAGTTTACTACATGGTCTGGTTGTTAGTGTGACCATGGTACAAGGTCTGGTTGTTAATGATTACTTTAATGGTTCTTTCGCTGTAGAAAAATCTTCAAGCACCATTCATGTTTTTATTATGTGGAGTAAACTTTTGTGAATTACTTCTAGTAAAATATTTTGAGTTTGAAAAAGTAAATAAATCTGAAAAGAGTAAATCAACAAGATTATAAAAATCAAATTTAACTCTGCAATGTTCAAGAGATTCAAGTTGGAAGGCAATAAGTCTTGATGAGTAATCAGTGTATTTATAATGACATCTTTTGCAGACAATTCTGGTAAAATGTTTTTGAACTTTTTCTATGCAAATTATATCTTTTAAAAGATGAGGGCTTCAAACTGGGGTGCAAGATTCTAATACAGGCTGCACATAAACTTTGTAAGCTTTTATAAATTTTGTAAGCTTTTTTTTATAACTTTGTAAGTTTTATAAAAAAATCTTTAGAAGAAATTATTTATTAAAAAAAACAAAATAATTTTAGTGGTAAAGCTATGTATTTGCAAGCATTTTACAGCTTGTGAAATTTATTTAAAAAAAAAAAAAATTATTTTTTATTGCAAAATTATTTAAATTTTGTTTAGATGAAGTACAATATTTACTGCAACATTTAAAGTCTTCATACAGTGGGGAAATAGCATTTGAAATTGAACATATTGAGGTATTATTCTAACATATAACTATAGCTCAATCATACAAGCTTGTAATGGAATAAGAGCGATTTCCATACTTTACATTGTAACATATATTTTGCTTTAATGAAACACAACGTTAGTGATTATGAAATAAGTATTTTACGAAGTCATAATTAAAATCAACAAATATTATTAATTTCCATTTATTATTGCCAACAAAATATGTATTGAGTTGAAGTCGTAGATTTATTTTTTTAAAAGCAAAATGAAAACTTTCAGGCCTCTCTTTAACTTTTTATATGTGTAACCCCTACACAGATAGAAATTTTACTTTTAAGTTTTCTGAAAAATTATAAACTACTATTTAAAGAATAATAAATTGGATTTATAAATATATTTATTATTAGAAACAGAAAAAAAATCAATGTTTATTTAGTTTTTTCACATTTATATTTTTATAGGGGTGAGAGTTGGGTAATTTTAGATATGTTAGTTTAACATATCTAAAATTAATTAATTTTTTAGTCCAACTAAATTTAGTCAGCTAAATTTTTAGTCTAACTAAAATTAGTTGACTAACTTTTTAGTCAACTAAAATTATCCTACTAACTTTTGAGTCAAACTAAAATTAACTAATTTACTACTACTATTTATTTCTTAAGATATTTCATTTAAAAAATGGTTTCAACCACCTCTGTTAGCTTATTTAATTCTAAAATATTTGTGTTTTACCATTTTTAGTTTTTCGAGTTTTTAAAAAATATTTCCGTAAAATATCTCAAATTTTAAGCACCAAAAATTGAGAAAAAAAGTATAAATGATTATGTACTAACAAATTTATTTAAAAATTCTATTAGAAATAATATCATGAATCCAAATTAACATTATATATTATTATAATTAATTATAGTTATATTATATAAATTAATTATAGGGTCAAATCATTATATTTCAACCAATTTAAAGAAAACTTTGACGGCACCATCTCTGATTTTCCTGATTTTTACATATTGTTATGTGCATCCAAGTACAACGGTACGGAAATTATAGCCTTACAAAAATGACACAGTGGCCCCCCTTGATAAAGAAATAATGGTTTCATTTTGAAATTAATTTAGATATTTAGATATTAAGTACCCAAATATCTAAATTAATTTAGAGACCTTTATTTGAATCATAATGAAGGTCTCTAAAAAGTTACTGCCCCCTTTTTTTGTGCCCCTATCTACTATAAAGACCAGCTCAAGGAGAGGATAACCAACCATATCTTTCCTTTTATTAAGAAATGACTTATAATTAGTTGCACCGTTTACATAGGCCAGTTGGCAGATTAGAGAGGCACTGGTTTCTAGTAACACATACAACTGTTGATGATTGAAAAATAGGGTGATTTAATAATGCTGACATTTTTGATGTGGATTTGACAAGTTTATAATGTTTGCATTTTCAGATAGTTAGGTCTAATGGTCTTATATGCTGTTAATCTTAGATCAAAACAAAGTGATAGAAAAATTTACAAGTATCTCCAAATGGCTGAAAATTGGACTTTTTAGGCGAGTGGACATTTTGCTTTTAGATATATTTAAGCTCTAAACTGCAACAAGCTGCCTATATTTTGCCCGTTTATTGCAGACAGTAGTAGCTAATCAGAAAAGCTATCTGTAAAGACTTGTTGATGAACAGAATAATGCTACAGTTAGTTTCATTTAGGCATATTTTAGCAATTTTATGATTTTTTCCAAAGTTGAGGAGGTCATAATTTTTTTCTAATTTAACACAAGTTAATAAAAAACACTTTTTTAAAGAGAGAACTATCCAGAAAATAGTTCTAGAAAAAATGAGGCACTTGCTGAAAGTTAGAAAAAAGTTATTCAGCTCCAAAGTAGTCTGTTTTGACCATTTGTAAATCGAGGGGGGCCACTGTGTCATGTTTTTAAGTCTATAATTTTCGAACCGTTGTACTTGGAAGTCTGAAATTTCAAATTTAACCTATCTACATGATGCACATAACAATATGTAAAAATCAGGAAAATCAGAGATGGTGAGCCACAGGCCATTGGTTGAAATATAATGATTTGACCCTATATTAATTATATTATATAATTGAAATATTTTTAGTTAACTAAAAAACTATTCTACTAATTTTAGTTAAAATAAAAAGTTAGTCAACTAATTTTTGGGTAATTAAAAAGTTTGTTGACTAGTTTTTATTACTGTTTTTTTAGTTTAGTTACAATTTTTAGTTTTGGTCACAGCACTAATTTTTAATTATTTATGGTTAATTATATTTATTTTTGCACTAGTTAAGTATGTAATATTTTTCCATTTTATTATCAGTTGTATTATCTATTATTATTTTATTTATAGTATATTGTGTCTACTTAATATATTATTTATCATTAGATTCATTATTTAAAAGTTTTTGTTATATATTTTCGATTGTTATTATATTTTTATCATTATAATATATTCTTATGCATTTATTACTTACTGATTTATATTATTTTAATTTTATCTATTGCTTATTATTTTATCTTTGTTATTAGTAAATAGTATAAATCTTTTATTTAAAAAGCTTTTTATTTAAAATCAAGCACCAGATCATTCAAAACACCAACAGGTGGTTAGAATGATCTTAACACACTCAGAACTAGGTATATTGCCAACATTATTTTTTAACTTTTTTACAATTCTATTAAGGTTAATTTTGAAATGCCCATTTGTTAGGCATGTTTTTTTAGGAGCAATTTTTTTAGGAGCAAATACTGGTACATTACTTTCTTTTCTGTATAGAAGTTAAATGTTTGTTTTTTTCATGGATATTTAATGCCTTTTCTACTAATTTTTTATTAATTTTCATTTATATACAACAATAACTTACCTATAAAGTGTAGTGAAAACAAAGTATATATGTTAAAAGAAAGTATACTAAAAACAGACAAAATGCATAAGCCATATAGAATAACACTTATAAATCTTTATTAAATACTAATGAACTATTGTTCATTATGATATATGAAACATATGACGTATGACATATGAAACAAATATAACTTAAGAAAGACTAAAGTATATATTAAAAATTGATTGTAAAATAAAATAAAACATAAAATGGTATGGGGTGTAAGAAGTTATTTGCTTTTGTATAAACATGTATTGTGAAAACATATATACATATATACAAATATATACACTATGCGACTAAATTGTCACCATGGAAAGGAAAGCAATTGACCTAATCGACCACAGTTAATTACTCATACAATATAAATTAACAGCCTTATGACTAATATGATCAAGCTATCAACTTTCGATTATTATTGTGGATTTTTTATATCTGTTATAAAGAGTTAGATCTTTTATAGCTACATAACAAAAGAATTGCAAAAGTATTTTATAAAAGATATTTAATAAAAGATTTTATTCATTTAAACTAATGAACAAAAGCAATTTTAAATAATCGGTGGCACTCTTCCTGAGTGATTTTTCATAACATTTATGAAAGTTATCAAATCGATTACAGTTTTTTCTGCAAAAGTAACTTTAAAAAATTACTTTAGCATGACAACTTTATTAATACTTATTGAGTCATTCAAATAAGAAAATGTTTTAGTTTGTCAAAAAATTTTACTTACACTTCTTATGTTTATGTGTATTGCCATATTTTTATTAGGTTGAATTCTTAAAATGCTACAAATTATTTACATTAAAATCCTTTAAAATATTTTTGATGCAATAACTCCTATCACAGTTTAGTAGGGGGAGGGGGTACAGGTATATATGATTGTTTGTGACTGGAGGAAAGGGGTTAAAAATTGACAAGTATAGGGTGATGTACTTTATGGGCAACCCCCCCTTTATTGGATTTACAAATAATTTGTTTTACTAAATCAAAAATATTAACCAAATAAAAATATACTTTAAAATAAAAATTAATTCATCCTTTTATTTATTTTAAATACATTAGAAGTTTTTTCTGCTTTGATCTGGCCTTTACCGACATAAAGGTAGTGAGATTTAGAGATATCTCACTTTTTTTGCTTGCTGGATAATTTGTGGTATTGGCAAGGCACAATTGTGCGCTGACTTTTCTTCCTCTGACAAATATAGGACTTTGATATTAATGCCTTGACGAGAATTAACAAAATCATTTGCTAATTGGATTTCAATTTTTCCTGACTTTACTTTGTTGGTTGCTAAATGCTTAACAGTAACCCCAATGGCATCGACAACTCCTTTGCCATGCATTGCTGCAAAAAAATGTCAAATTTTGTTAAATTTCTTTTCAAGTTGCATTATTGCAATCATCATATCTTTATTTTTAAACTGAGGTGTAGCATTATCACTAAAAATGTGGCTTTCTTGGGTATTAAATGGAATAAACCCCAGTAACTTATCCAAATTTGCAAGTAAGGAGGTCTTTTTGTAATCCAGAGAGTCAGATGCAATGGTAGAAGTTTTAAAATTTTTTTGTCAGATTGCTGCAGAGAAGAAAGAAAATGGATTTTTTCCATAGTGTGCAATAGTGTCCATGGTGTTTATTCTGACAAAAACACTTAAAATTTTCTGCATAATCAACCTGAATATTAGCAATTATGGTGGATTCATGTATTTAGTAATGCTTAGTTTAAAACACTTATATTGGTTATGGTTGAAACTGAAATGAGTTGAATGGCATGAGTTGTGAATTTTTCTCTCTTGCTCATAATGTGAGTAATCAATTCTTTACTTCCAAATTCTTTAACTTTTTTTTATTACAGCGCCTTTTATCTGGTTTCTGCCATTGGTACCAATTTTAGTGGTTCAACGGTGGTCAAGAATTGCTGGAAAAACTTCAGCTTTTTGTCTTTGCATTTGTTGCATTTATTGTGGAAACAATCATTTAATTAATCCTTAAAAACAAAATTTTGAGACATGTTCTTCCCAGTTTTAACGTTAGCCAACAGTAAATGATCAATTTTCACTAAGGAATCCTAAGCATGTTTTTGTTGTAACACATAGGTTGTAACACATAGGTTGTGAGGCAACTTTGTGATAGATCGAATGTTTATTGGTCGCCACAAAACCTACTTAATTCAATCATGATATTCAAATGATCATGTTTAAAAAGCTGGTATGTAAGCTAGTACGCTTCTTTCAGTTTTAAAAAAAAAATGACGAACTTGGACCTTAATCTTCTTTTTATTATTAATTGTTGAGACAAAGTCCTTAACATTTTGAGACAGTTGACTAATTTCAGCTTCACAGTTTTTTGACTACTATGTAAACTTCAGTTGAATTATTAATGCTATTTAATGGGAGGGTAGTTTCTTTGTTGAACAACTTATTCGGAACCTGACTAGAACTTCGTAACATTTTGCAGGATTTTTAGGCAATGTGTTTTTTTGACTTTCTTGAGTAATTTTCTTTTTATTTGAACATTTATAATGGTAGAAAAGTTCAGTTTTTACAGTTTTCTTTTAGAGTCTATACTTTTGGACTCTTTTATTTTTTATTTCCGAATCTTGTTTTATTTGTTGACAATGAGCTTTTTGGTGACCGGCATTCATAGTTTTTTTCCGTTCTGAATCACGCTGTCAATAAGCAGCTTGATAAGTTTTAATAGTCTGTTTGAACTTTTTGCCATTTAAGAATGAAAAAACAATTTTGTTAACTTTTTGCTTAAATAATTTTTATTTAATTTATTAAAACTTATTTATATATAAAGATTTAAAATGTCCTTAGAAAATTGCGATGAAAAGCAATTTTCTTTTTTGTAAACAATTGTAACTTTGAAAAAATATATATTTAAATTATTTTAAACCCATCAGGAGTTGTGATGAAAAACATAAGTGTTCATTTTGTAAGTAACAAAAAAGCACCAGAACTTTGGTAATTGTATCAAGTTTTAAACTTACATTACACAAGTTCAAAATTAAAATCTGCTTATTTATATGCGGTAGTGGTGTAGTACTTATATGCGGTAGTGGTGTAGTGGTAAAGCGCTCGCTTCATAAGCGGGAGGTTCCGAGTTCGATCCCCACCACGTCCCTGGTAGTACCGCGCTCAACTTGTTTCTCCGCGCAGCGGCCTTGTTTGTCAAGGTTTGTGTTTCGGAGTTATAGAGTTGAGAGAGGGTTATAACCACTATTAAGTAACCTCCTCATCTGTAGTGGCTTTATCGGCCTTGAGGAGGTGAATAACAAAAAAAAAAAAAAAAAAAAAAAAAAAAAAATTTAAAAACTAATCTTGTTATTTAAACCTTTAAATGTAAAACCGTTACATTTATTCTTTCGCATATATTAAAAAATTTAAGTTTTTTAACTAAATTTTAGAAAAAACAAAACTTTTTCATGTTTTTGTTAATTTACGGTACATGAAAGTGCAAAAGTTTACTAGTTTACATATGTATACATATATATTTTTACTAATTTATATATATATATATATTTTTTTTTTTACTAATTTATATATATATATATATATATATATAAAAATTAGTAAAAATATTTATCGAAGTTTATTTACAGTCTGTTTCACCTTCGCCAGGTTCATCAGGAAGAATGTCTAAATATAAAAAATTTCAAATTAAAAAAATAAAAAGTATTTCACAAGAAGTCATTGGTGTGCCCTCCAGTTTTTTTATGGTTGCCCTGCGGGTGACTGAAACACTTTTTATTTTTTATTTGAGTTGCCCATTATGATAATCAGTAGTCCAGTATAATAATTTATTTTTGCGATTTTTTCTCGGGTAAAAATATATGTTAATAATAAAAAAAATATGTTAATAAAATATTTAATGTTTTAATAGAAAAAAGTGTTGTTAAGTAACTTTAGTTACAAATAGATATCGATAAAGAAAAAACTTT